>NC_044499.1:39633314-39765814 GCF_902362185.1 Chanos chanos | reverse complement strand
GATCAGACACAACACACAAATATAGAGACAAAACAACAAAGAATCCAACACCCCCTGCAAGCTGGTTTTTTCACTTAGACATATACTCAGACATACAGGTTAGAGACAGGTGCACTGAACGTTATTGCATCTGGAGTGAGATATTCATGCCGGAAATCAGCTGCTTCCTCCCAATTTCTTTTAAACAGTAGTGGTGAGAGACAGATGGAGAGAGAGAGAGAGAGAGAGAGAGAGAGAGAGAGATTTTTTGTTCATTTTATAGCTGACTGATTCTTACTCTTTATATGTTACAGGAGAGCAGGCTTCCCTAGCATTTAAAACAATGTTGACAGCAATAATGTTTCAAATGTAGAAGTGCAGTGGAGGAGAGAGAGAGGAACATCAGAGCAGAAAACCATAGCACTCTAGCTTATCCATATTTATGGTCTGTTTTATTAATAATGTCTCATGCTTAGTTGTACAATGCAAATGCATTGCTGTGGAAAAGACAAGAAGGCTTTGGCTAGTTCTGGAAGTTTTCTCCTTTCTTGAAAATGTTTGAGGGGCTTATTTTATTTGCTGTTAAAATGCAGATTTGTAAGTTTAGACACAATTTGTATTTTGTAGTCAGAATATGCAGAGACAGACAAGTAAGTGTTTATTAGAAATTCGAACATTTTCAACTTATGTAGGTGCAATGTGATTCTCACGAAGAGGTTTACTAGTATCAGATAACTGACAATTCATACATTTTCCTAGTCAAATATATTTTCTGTTATTTGAGTTTAACAGATCTATATTAGTATATCCTTTCCCTTCATTTAAGTCCTCAGATTAAACTATATCAAAATGACAGAAAACACCGATCCTGCCCCGTGGTTTCTGTGTTCTTGTCCACAGCTTTAGGAATTCGTAATTTATAGAACCAACTTTGGCATCCCATAAACAACTCCGTTTTGGAGCATCTAACCGAAATATAAGATTCTTTGTTTGTGGAGGAGGACAGTGTAATTTCACATAATCCAAGAGTACATTGTTTTGCAGCTCTGTGAACAGCACGATTAACATGTTTGGCATTGCTTTTCAGTCGTTGTTTTTTATGAAATTTCTCAAACAAACTGTGAGGTCAGGTCACAGAGGACATGCAGAAACTGTAAAGAGGAGCATTAACAAAGTATACATTTTAGCAGTAATTTGCTTTAAAAATTCATCAGTTGCTCTGTGTAGGTCATAATCGAAGTTCAGTTTCATCTCTATGAGTCATGGAGAAGTGGGGAAAATAAAGAAAGAAGCTGCCTGAGAGTTAAATGGGTGGAACAGTGCAAGCTATGTGTTTAAACAAATTCACTTCAGACCTGACATTTTTTCTGCTTCACTTTCCTATGACATGAAATTAATTTGTTAGTTCAAGTCATGATTGCGTTAATGAAAGAGAGAGGGGAGGACAGCAGCAAAGGAAAATGATTAAGACAGAGAGAGAGAGAGAGAGAGAGAGAGAGAGAGAGAGAGAAGGAGAGAGAGACTTTTTTATATACAGTATATATTTGAGAATCCTGTTTACTTCACATAAGGCTTTACATGTCATGCTTACATCTTACATTCACCTAGTCAAATGTCCTCCAGGTTTCATCATGCTTTACTAGTGCATCTGACTGAGACAATAAATAAAATTTAATTTAACAGTAACAGTATTTAACGGTGTGTTGCAGCAGACTCTGTTCCAAACATAGACGGAAAAAGGGCCAAAAAAACACTGGGTGTCTGAGGATTCACAAATTTTCCTCTCTTTCCATGGTTTATCTTGGCAAAACTGAACCAATTGTGGTTTTCATCCCAGCTGAGAAAGACAGCAGAGGACCTAAACGCTCCTGTTAAAATTTTGTCTGCTTGTGTGTTTGTACTCTGTCAGCCTTTTTCTCATACAATTTTTTTATTTGGTCCCTCGTTTGCCAGAAACATCATTTCAACTCCTATTCATGTTTTTAGAGTTATCATAATGGAGTTAGATTAAAAGTATGCAAGATGGCATGTGGCACAAATGGCTTTTTGTACTGTCCAATGATGAAACTTAAAGCCCAGAAAAGTGCTATGGAGGTCACAGTCTGTATAGTCCCAGCTCTCTGATTTTGTTTTTACTTTCGTAAATTGTACTGTGAGGTTCATTTCTTTCTCAGTGGCGGATATAAGGATTAAAAAAGGGAAGCCCCCCCCCCCCCAAAAAAACTAATTATTAAAAGTGTCCCCCGAAAATGTCAGCATCCGATATGCTAGTAATTGAAAGCATTCAGAGTAAAAGTCCAGGTTCTGAAATTTTGTTATTCACAAGGACCATGCAAAATCTTTTGAAAAGACTACCATTTTTGTTTGATACATTACAATGCTCAATAGACAGAAGAGACTTTTATGAATTCTGAAGGGATTATAAGCTCTGGGCTTAGACAGGATGTGTGACAGTGTGTATGCTTTTCCTTAGTGATTACACCTTCACTGATTCACTTACATTGCGCATGCTACAATTAAAATAAATACACCTTTACAATTTCAACCATTTCTCTCCGATAAGGCAGAATGAAGCAAATAACAGATGGAAGACCTGAAGGGAAGGTAGCATGAGTTTTTCTCTGCTGACGGGAAATGGAAAACTAGAGCTCTTTGAATCTGTCTGTCCTTTGGAGTACATCAAAGGCTATTGCACTATACTGTTCTGCACTATATGGCTATCATCTGTTGTGATGCAATATTTCTGAGGTTATGACACTTTGGATAGTGATTATCCTTCTGGTGACAAGTATGAAAAAGGCAGAGGAGTTATTCTTGAACACGATAGTCACAAACAAGTTATTTTCCAGTAAGAACAATCTAGCACAGGGGTGTCAAAATCCAGTCTTGAAGGACCAGGGTCCTGCTGGTTTTTGTTTTCACTTCTTAGTTACCTGTTGATTTTTCCCTTGAAAACAGGTGTGCATTCTCTTCAGCCAACTGGAGACTGCAGTTGGTCAGCAAGAAAAACAGCAGGACCATAGCCCTCCAGGACTGGATTTTGACGCCTGTGATGTAGCACTGAACGCTGCTAAAATGATGGAGATTCAGGTTTGACAAACCTTAAACAGAACTGCAGATAATTTCAGATACTGTGACTGTGGGTGGGTTGGCTGGAGCTCAGTAGAAGTCAGAGGTCATGAACGAATAGGGAAAGGGTGTCACTGGAGGGGCATAAGGCTCCATGACTCATTTATCTGGCAGGAGAGATCTGAGCAAATACATCAACGGAGAGACTAAGGTCAGTGCTCAGGCCCCGCACATGATTATAATGAATTGTTAGAGCAGTTGAAGCAGTGGATCGTACATCTGTCGTTTGGGGCAGAGTGTTTTCGGAGCAGGCATATGATCCCTGATCACTACCTCAGTCGTAAAGCGCCAAATTTCATTTTTAAACTATTTTGGGGAATGCACTGTTTTAAATGTTGTTTAAGTATTTACCGATTACAGTTGCATTTGGTCTCATAAATAAAAAAAAAACATTTGATGAAAGGAAAAAGAGTAATGTTGTAAGAGTGAAGCATCCTTCAAACAACACAAAATACATGTAGGGCAACTCTGTCAGTGCTCTGTGTGAGAATAGCATCCCTGACTATATTCCACTGAGGCGGAGAGCGCATTATCCCGCTTTGATGAAGACTTCAGTTGTATCACAGCTAAGATGTCCCTCTGCAGACCTTCATGTGATTAGAAATGTGAGCGAAAGTTGTCACACGATAATGACCACATTATCAGTAGGGGACACATGTTTGTACACTGATCAAAAGGAAACAGAGAACCCTCATTTCCTTAGCATTCCCACAGAGAGAGAGAGAGAGAGAGAGAGAGAGAGAGAGAGAGAGAGAGAAACTGAATGTTTATTGTTGAATTTTCTGCCCTTATACTTGGTGTGATTTTTTTGTCTTGTAATACTGAGGGAGAATTAATATTAATGTTACTGGAAGTGTCGTTTCTTTGTGGGGAGTGTCGTTTCTTTTGCAAAAGTCTTTAATTAGAGAAAAAGCTGGCGGTCATTATGACTTTCAGGGTAGTTAAATATCATTAGCACACTGAGAAGTTACGTAATTGGTCACATAAACCGATCAGTTGCGGGTTGAGTCAGCAGAAATGTTGCCAAGATAGTGTCCGCTTAGGCTTCCAAAGAGTTCAATGTTAAAATACATCGTTAAGGATCACAATATAACAAGGGACGGAGTTTGGAGAAACAGACAGGCTTACCAGGATGCACCAATTTGGAGAACTGTACTCAAGGAAACAGCTTAATTGAAAATAGCTCTAAAATAGATTAGTTGATTAAAAAGATATCATCAAATTCAATAGCTATATTTCTGTCTTTTGCTGTCACCAGGGCAGCCCTAACAGACTATAACTTACACTGCCTGGGCCAGGTATATTCACCACAGTCCAACATCAGTGGGTCACAGAATGTGATCCAAAAGGAATCAGGACATGAGCCTGCTGCCCTGCCTTATAATTACTAGCTACCATATTTAAAATGAGAGTTGTGTTAGAGATTTAATTTATAAATAATTAAGACAATAATCACAAAGGTACCTTTGCTGGTGAGTGCAATTCATAATGAATTATGTAGTGGTGTCTTACAAAGATCTCTACATTGGCAATTATGGCTAAAATGGGCATGTGCATGTGCATGAATGAGAAAATTCCATCTCCCACCAAACAGGAATCATAAAGGCAGGCAAGCAGGCGAACAGGTGACATGTCAAGAAATCAAAAAGAGTGGCATGCAAAATTTATTCAAACTTATGCTGAAGTGGTCAGGCACTCACAGAGAGGCAAACACCAATCCTGATGGATTACTAAAACGACTCTGGGCTTGACTTACTGTTCACGTCTTCAGCAGGTAATATTCCATTCTGTGATTTCAGTTTTTTGAGCTCAACTGACCTGCTGCTGAATCGAGGTTGAAAACATTGATCATCTATTTGACAACTGCCCTATTACTTTGTACATCTACACCTTAGCAAACAAAGAGAAGAAGAAGAACAACAAAAGTGTGTGTGTGTGTGTGTGTGTGTGTGTGTGTGTATGAAGGAGCCTAAAGGTCAACACTCAAACACAGAACATGACTAAATAACTCACTCAGTGTGTTTACCTGCTCGTCTCCTTCATTCTCTCTATCTCTCTCTCTCTCTCTCTCTCTCTCTCTCCCCCCGCTCTCTCCATTCCCCTTCTGTGTTTTCTGTGTTTAATGCATTCTTTCCCTACCTTGTTTTTCTGTTGTTTTCCTGTTGCTTGTTGTCACTGCTCTCTGTTTAAATCAATCATACTCACTCTATGGTCTGTCTCTGAAATACCATGGCCACTATAAGGTCTGATATGTACATGACATGACAATGTCATTATGCTGGATTTCTTTTGAATTATTTATTCTTTATATATTATTTTTTATCTTTGGTTCATCATAAAAATAACATGTACTGAGTGATCTTGCTACATGTACAAGACAACATATTAAAAAAAGATGTAAAGTCCAACCATCCCACTGAGAGATGTGAACATGCTAAAAGTTATTTCCTCTTTAGCCGTTTGAGAGGTTGGAAAAAACGGGAGATCTGCATATGTTTTACTTTGCTGCCTTCGTTCATGTCATCCGTGTATAAACAACTACTTAAATAAAAATAAAGACTCTCTGTGTGATCATTTTTGAGCATCTGCAAGATGTTGTGGAAATACTTAAATTACTGTAGGGAGAAAATGTGTTTACAGCTAATGACTGATATGTGAATTTTAGAGAAAGGTTAAAGCATTGGTAAAAGCAAATGGCTTCTTTTTAGTCATTTAATTATTTCTTTGACTCTTGTTAATGTGTAATGAATGAAATCAGTTACTGGTAACCTGGTTCTGGTTGTGTTTATTTTTGGTGGACATTTTTTTTTTCTTTACTGTTACTTCTGTGAAATACTGCATTTAATTTTAAATACACGTGCAAATAAGGTCTCTGACTTCCATTTTTCATGTTTGTATGACGAGTGAAAGAATGAGAATGTCTACCTGCCTGTGTAGACGTGATTTTTTCATACTCTATGTGTGTATGTTTGTGTGTGTGTGTGTGTGTGTGTGTGTGTGTGTGTGTGTGTGTATGCACGCGCCCGCGCGCATGCAGTTTACTCAATGTCCTTGTTTGACCAACACATTTGGGGAGAATGTGAGTAAACCCCTGAGCTAATCTTCTTCCCTTAGCTCTCGCTCTCTCTCTCTCTCTCTCTCTCTCTCTCTCTCTCTCTCTCTCTCTCTCCTGCCTTCAGCAGAGGGATTCTCAGAGATCCTTGACAATCGTCCTTTCAAGTTTACAATTTTGGTGAAACAGGAAATCCAGGCTATCCTGTTACCATGAGTCTGAAGCTCTCTGTAAGCTATGTGGAGAGAGGTGGTCAGGATCACAGCATTCTGCAGTCATTCCATAATGTCCCCTGCCTGAATGCAAACATCATTTCAACCTGTAAGGGGAGGGATGAAAGAGAGTACCTACTGAATTTAGTGTAATTAATTTGTTTGTCATGCTCTCCTCTTGTTTCCCCATTGGTTCTTGAGGCATTTGATGTTAATATCTCCAGAATCTATTGCGAAATTTGACAGTATGGTGATTTTTTCCTTCATATGATACAATTCATTAGTTACTGAATGATTAATAGCGTATTACCTTTAATAACAGATTATTCATCTCTACGTGTCACGTATTAGATAAGTCCACACTACAACCATGTAACAGTGTCTTTAGAGAGTGTAAGATTACTGACAAAAGTGAACTTCTTAGGTTTTCATCTCTCTCACTCTCAGTTGCTTAAATCCATTGTAAGAACAGGTGTTTACACAGTTGTGAATCTTGTCTCCTTAGCAGCAGCGCTTGTCTGAGCCCTATCCAGCTGGGAGTCTTCAACCTTCTAGAAACCATGACAGCAATACTCGACCTTCCATGAACTCTCTCCGACATATCTTGTGAGATCTCTGTGAGATATCTTATTTGTGCATCTGTCTGTGTGTGTGTGTGTGTGTGTGTGTACTGACCATGCATTGAAAGTTTCCAATCTGACACTGGTGTACCTGAGTTGAAGAGAGATTAGGATTTAGAATGATAAACGTAAATGGAAAGGTTGTCTTGCTGCTGGTATGGTTAAGGACACAAGCTGTTGTCCTTTACTTCCCATGGCCTCACTACAGTTTAATTAGAGGAAACTGGGCTGTTCAGCTCAACCAAAGCACACAGGTCTTTGGCACATGATACAGCAGAGTGATACACACTGCACTCACCTACATCAAGACAGTGGTCTGCATTTATCAAATGCATTCTTAAATGAAGGTGAACATCTGCATGTAAACGAAACTTCTAACATAATCTCCTCCTTTTCAAAGGTTGGAATTAAATCTGGTCTTATCCGCTCATATGTGTTAATGAGTCCAGTTTATTTTTAAACCCAGCATCGGCACCTCTTCAGAACAATTATCACAATATCCTTTCCTTCAATACCACAAAAAGAAGTTATACTTAGTGTTTTTAGCACATATGCAATACGTACGTATTAGAAATCCAGGTGGTAAGAAAGAAGTCTAGAATGAGGTTGTGTTCACTTTTCTTTGAATGCCTTTTAAAAAACTGCATTCACCAGTTCTCTTAGTATTTTCCCATGACTATCAAAATTTCACGTTGTCCTTTAACTAACGAGGTTAGGAAGTGACATTTTATAATATTGCGGACACTGATAAGTGACGGGCTAATATTCCCAGGAGAACACTCATTAGAGCTTTATTGCACAGGATTACATATGTGTTATCGTTACATCACTGGTTGTCAATACATCCAGGTGATTTTTGTCATTGCCATAACATTATCCATAACCTCTGAGAACTTACTAACTTCACTTTTAGTAGATCAGTTTAGTTGGACTGTTAAAGCGTGTGGTTTTACCATTCCAATGATATTAGTTGTACAAAAAATATTATTTGAATACAGTGGGAAAATACATGGAGTACACAGTAGTAATTTGAGGTCATGTGATATGTGATATCTGGATCAGTCTTCAATATTGTCTGAGGTAAAAATCAAGTTATTAGAAAAAAAAAAAGTGTTGTATGTCCAAACTCACGTCAGAATTTTGTCATATTTAATTTAGGCACATGTTTACCCTGTGTGTAAATGATAAATGAAGACCATCAAGTGCATAACCACATAAATTAGGTGTGATCATTTCCCTTGCAGAGTAAGGGCATGAGTCCCTCAGAGTGTCCTACAGTATGGCATTTGAGTGGCTTGGAAGGGCACACTGTCTCTATTCTTCTACTGCAAACTAATATCGGCGTCTGGGCATCATCATTTGGCTCAATAGGCCTCCAGCAATGAGCTCTTCCAGTGCCATTCAGAGACCATCCAAGGTCTAGGTTTACGGGGGGGGGGGGGGTTGGACGACATAGGATGAAACAGCCTGAAAAACATAACAGATTCCATCCTTGTTGGAAATGTGCTCTCATATGAGGTCTTCGTTCACAGAAAAAAAAAAATCACACATAAGTCAGTCCTACAGTATGTTTTTCCTGCAGATGTCATTTATGATATTTCGCTTGGACATAATCCATGTTGTAATAGGTTAGCGCCCAGGCAGCTTTGTTTATTTAATCATTATCCTTAAAACATTGATTTAACTAGTGCATGAAGTCACATGAGACTGTGGAGATTTCACTCCTTACTGTCACCTCGATTGATTACTGCTATAAATGTCATAGGGTTGTGTCTCTCACCTTTAGACATTTTAGAACGGCTTCCCTTGTGCTTCAGTTTCATTCCACCCGCAACTTTACAAGAGCAAAACAAATGTCACGCCTGCCCTTACAAAAATGTCAAATAAGAGCAAAAGGAAATAATACTGAATCCAAATGTAAATCTGTCCGTCAAAACACAAAACCGTAAACAATGGAAATAAAAAGAAATAAATATGGTGGAAAAGACAGACTGTGTCAATCATATGATGGAGACGGTTATAAAACTATAGCTGGGGCGTACATGAAATACATGGCTCTGGTTAGTTAAATGAGGCAAATCTCTCTATCTCTATGGTCCAGAAACCTAAATGGCAAAATGGCTGCCGCTTCACCTCACCTGTCTACGAGGTACCCTTTTTTAAGCAATGTAATCCCTTGCTGGATTGAGTGGGGCTGTTATTTGTGATAAAATTGTTTCTGATTAATGGGATAAAAGTTGTTATTTAGTTTGGTCTTCAGATGCCATGTTGTGTGGAACTGATAATGTAATCCTTCCCATGCCAGTTGACCTACATACACTCCATTCCTCTTATATACACCTAGTTTTTTTCTTTTTTTTTTTCTATCCCCCGCATATTTGCTTTCTTTTAATCTGAAGTCCGTTGAGAATGGACAAGAGGCTTGTTTGTATGGATGTCTTTAATGCTGTCTACACTCTGAGTTATTATATTATTATAATTATTATTAATATTATTATTATTGTTTTATTGTCTCGCTATTTTTTATTTGTTCTTCTTCATTTTAATGAGAGAGACAGGTAAAGCTACACACAAATAGTATAAATTCATCTTCTTTTTTCTGTCTGTCAGCTTAAGTAGCTCACATCCCCTGCAGAGAAGTCATCAAACTCAAAGCCTCTGAAGTAGAAGCAGCTCATTGAGTAGAGAGCAGTTGTGATTTAGGCAGTGGAACTCTCCAGAACGGTCATTTAGGGCATAATCTGTATTTCATAGTGAGACAGCTTTCTATGGTGAACTTTCTACTGCACTAAGGCCAGGAACTATGGGGTTAAATCACATCACAGTGTAAAAAAACCCAAAACAATATTACAATAGGAATCGAAATCTTCCCTTTGCTCTAACAAAATGACCTAAAGCAAACAGGGGTGGAAGAAACTGGGTGTACCTTGGTCCCATGATAAAAATGAAAATCAAGACCCCCCCCCCCCCCCCCCCCCCCCCACATGCATTAGCACTTTTTCACTGCTTTAATTTGTGGCTGAGTAATAATACAATCAAATCATTTTCCAGAGGGAAACTTTTTTTTGGCCTCTCTAATGTCACTGCCATGAAAACTTTTTCTTTAATACTTGCAACTTTTAATCTCCTCATGAAATGATACCGAACAGGTAATTAACAGAGAAATAAATGGAAAAACCGCTTATGACACGTCTACTTATAATACTGACAAAATGGTGAATATCTTTTAAAATAGCTAAAGGAGAACATTAATGCAGTCTGGATAAAGGAATGAAAAGTGTTAGCATGACTTCAAAATGTGTCTTACATCAAAGAACGCTGAATCACTTGAGAGGAAGGAATTCAGAATAGAATTAAAAGAGGATGTAGTCAATAATGGGTGTGCAGACAGAGTGAGAAATTCTTTTGTAGAAAAAAAAAAGAACAGACTCCACTCTGCACTTTTTCTCCTTTCTCTTTTTTTTTCCTCCTTGTTTTTTTTTTTTTTTTTATGGAGCAACGCACAATTCATAGTTTACCTCTCAATTTGTGCTACTGACGCATAACTGCTGAAAAGTTTGTACAGTGTGGTAGTCACAACGCATACTGTGTGTAGCTGTCTCTGTATGACGGTGAGTGTTGCATAAATAAATCAAGCGACTTATCAGGATGACTTTGCTTTGAGTAATTATACCCTACATCAGTCAAAGATTTTGTGTTTTTTAGTTTTGGTTGTGAAATTACTTTAAGTAGATGTTGGATGTTTACAAAGCACATTTAAAGACAAGTTATTAAATTATTTTACAATATCTTGCAAAATTTGTATTTAATACTTTATGATAATTTGAAAGTTATTGTTGTTGTTGTTTTGGTAATCAAAGGTTTCTTGCCAAACTAAGAGGAGGGCACTACTTTACCAGGTTGTCGTGTGGAAGAGAGCTGTCCAATAACAAGAAAGTCATTAAAACATGGCCGTGCTTTTAATTAAAAGAGTTATACCCATGAGCATGTTCTCTTTGACAACACACACTCCCTCACCCACACAAACAAACAAACAAACAAACAAAGACACACACACACACAGTAGTGTTGTGATATGATTTTGCGCATCTCTAGTGTGCCACAGCAAAAGCAAAGCAATTATAGAAGAGAATATGAGTGCAGAGAGTGGTCACAAGAGGGAGGGAATTCAAAAAGAGAGCAAATAGAGGAGTATGTCCCTCTGAGCTAAATGTAGTGAGGTGTTTGTGTCTGACAGTCTTACACTGCATTATTTCCACAATTTTGAATAAGTTTTTATTCAGTTCTAATGAAAAATAAAGCAGCTTATGCCTTAAATCTTTTACTCTTGTCTTTTTTTTTCTCACAAGGTTTAATGAGATGTTTATTGGAGTAAATGTTGTTCTTTGGTCTCTGGGAACCTATGTTGTCAGATGGTCTTATCTTGTATATGTGCACAAATTGAAATCTGCATAGGCTGATAAGGTGCAGGTATTGAATCCCTGAATCAAAGGTATTGATGCAAGACTTTAGTAAAGGTTGTTAACAAATTCGTTGTAGACACAAACACACAGATACACAGAGATGCGTACATAGATACAGAGATGCACACACACACACGCACACACACATGCGCGCACACACACACACACACACAGGCACACAGATGCACACAGGCACAGACACACACACACAAAGCACATGCACATGCACACACACATGCACACACACAAGCACACGCACAACATACTTTCTTAACAGTCACATAGTATTGCTGTTATCCGAATGTCTGCACTCTCTCTTGTGTGACACACTAAGACGTGACACTTTGAAAACAGAATGCTTTTTCTGCAGTGTTGAAAGTAAATTCTTGCATCATAGCATTTCGAACAGTCAACAGCGAGCAAGCCAGTTAAACTATAGCAGATGGCTTGTAATGACATTTGTTATTAACATTACTTGCTGTTTAACACTTTTGCTGTAGAGAGTGGGAAAGTGAAACTTTTTTAAGAAAACTTTCTCAGTCAAATTGTACGAGGAAAATTGCAAAGTAGATAGCGTATAGTGTTCAAAAAATGACACCAAATCACGAGCCTGGTCTGTCAGTGTGGTATGGCTTTTGTCTATTTGGACTAATACATTTCCTCTGAAGCTACTAGTGCCACCCATATCTATGTAATAGGTCTTAGAGCTTTGTGGAAGTGTTAATAAATGAGAATAAATGTCCTTGTCGGCGACACAGTATTGTTCACAGACAAATCTCTGGTGCTTGTAATTTGCTCAAAATGCATTGATTTGGCTGATATTGTTTTGTATCTCAGTGTGTGCGATCATTATGTGTGGAAAAACTATTTGTGTGGTAGCGGTTTCTCTCAGAATCACGTATCTGTGGGGGGTTAAAGAAAGATCTGCAGAGTGGAATATGGGGAGAAAGAGGGAAAGAGAGACGGGGAGGAGGAATCATTGAGGTACAGCAATCCTTCACATCTGTTCAATTATTTCTCTGCAGGCGAGTTGTTTTCTATTGCTCCTGCCAGTTTTGAAATGTTATCCCGATCTTCACACGTGTAGAAGGGGATGAAGATGAAAAATTATAAAAATGTGATAAATGTGGGAAACGAAAGCAATACAAATAAAAAAAAATGACAGAAAAGGACTCCGTGTGACGGCGTTAAATAACAGCAAAACAACTTTTTTTTGGTTTTCTTTCTTTTTTTACTTGAAAGGACCCCATAGAAATCTAACCATTTCAACATATATTAATCTCAGAAAACAATATGTTGGTCAGTAAAGATGTAATATGCATGTTTATGTGTGTGCGTTCGTGTGCATGTGTGTGTGTGTGTGTGTGTGTGTGTGTGTGTGTGATTATATAGCCTATATAGTTTGCCATATATGATTTTTACAGCTCAGGACGACATAAAAGCAAGGCCAAAAAGAGCTGTGTCTGCACTTTATCTGGCACCAACATAAAAACAAGCCACAAAAAATGTCAGTGCATTTCTCCACAGTAGCTCAAATCATCAGTGAAAAACATTTGCTCAGAAAAGTATGTTGCATGGGTGATCCGCACCAGAAAAAAGAGAGACAAAATGTAACTGAGCTGATAAGAATAAGTACACATTGGACTTTATTTGAGCCAAATCTCTCTCAAAATAATCATGATTTTGCAAGGTGTTCAAGTTGGAATATTCAAGCTTTCTGTCGGAAAAAATCATGTCTACACGATTCCACCAGAAGACACAAGGCATTTGATATAAATATTTTTGGATGCTTCCTTTGGCTCAGCAGTACGGTATGGACTATGCCTCCCTCAGGAGTATCTGTAAACTTCTGGGGATTTCATCAGTTCCATTATGTAGAGAGTATCTGTCTGTGCTGACACTCATCCAGAGATCCATTAGCACAACTAAAACAACACAAAAGACACAAGTGCTCACTGAGGGTCAGACATAAAGGGTGTCTATAGCCGAGCAACACTCATAATTGTGGCATCTGAACTTTTACCCGTCAGACAGTAAATAAACAGGCTGTATTAAAATAAACTGAAAATGTAATTTAAATGATAAAAGACGTGCCATTAAATTGGCTGATGTGACATAATCAGTAAAGGCCACGAGAAGTGAGCGAATACATTTATGATCTGTCTTCTCAAAGTGTTTTTATTTTCATTTCCTGTAGCCATCTATCTAAGTCTCCGGTTCAGGTGAACCATAAACCAACTTAATACACTGATTTACTGACTTACTCTGCTATACACCATAAGAAAAGTTGACGCAGGATAGACAGAAATGGGAGGCTTGACCTCCATGCCAAAAGGCCGCTCTTCCATCGTTCTCAGTTTTTGATTCATATACAGTTTGTTTCTTGACATTTGCTTGTAAAAGCATTCGAAAAGCATTTGTGTAATGTTAGTATTTCTGATTTCTGAGATGCAGGTATTTATTAAAAAACTACAGTAGGAAAAATAGCATCGCCTATTGTTAAAATCTAGGAGAGACAAATTAGCATCGCTCAACCCTACAACAAGGTATATGGATTTTAATTATACATAAACTGTATTTTTACACACTTTTTCTACAAATTTGTATTATAAAAAACATCATCCTTTGCTCATTTAGCCACCAAAAGCTTATTGTGATCTAACTAAATTAAATAGAAATATTAATAATTGAGCAATAATAGGGAATGAAATAAATGTTGTTATCATATTTGCTGTGATGTTAGTATTGAATTTATAGGGAACCCATGTGAATCACAATGGATTTGAAAATCTACGTGCTCTGAATTTTTAGACACTCAAACTGTCTGCAAACTTTATGTGGACTCTTGAGCAGGGTGGAGTTCTGCTATCTATCTTTCTGAAGCATTACTCCTAGTTTTTGCAGTTGATTTTGCTTTGTGATGAAAAGCAAGGTGACACAACAGACAATAAATCTCCTTCTTACCGTCTATCTCTCGGTGAATAATCTTTTTGGCTGTTTCAGTATCAAAGTCCTCAAGCTACCAGCAGAGCACGTTTGCATTTACCTAAACCCAATCCCTTCCTGAGTCTGGAAAGAAGATTTTCAGAAGGCTGCCAGGCATTACAAAGCATACACTGAGCCAGGATTCATATAATTCGGCTTTTTCCTATGTTGGGGCATATTATCATCTGATACAACCAAATCAAAGAACACCAAACAAGCTTGATTTGAGGGTTCTAAATTAAGACACTCACTGAGGAATAAAAGTTGTAAGAGCTTTACTAAAAGAGAAATGTTAGAGAAAATATATCAACCTTTGATTATGCCAAATCCATTTGTGTGGAGAAATTCCCTTGCAACACTTCAGTCTTCTGGATGTCTGGGAGCAATAACAATTTTGCGAGAACCCTGAAAATAAACATAAGATGCAATGCCCTCTGGTGTTTGTTTGGAATCTAATCGCTATTTTTACTTTTCAACACCAAGCCTTTCCAGTTTGGAATCTGAAGTGAGTTAACTTCATTAACTTAATTAATTTAAAATTCAATGAATTTTCCCAGCTCTGAATTTGAAGTAAATTACCTTATTTAACTTAAAATTCAACATCATGCAACCTAAGATCCTACATTTTATTTGGCAGCAACTTATCGACTTTCATTTTCACGGCAAACAGTGAGGAAGTCCACATGACACGTTGACCTCTGTCTGTCCAAACATGACAAAATGAAAAAAAAAAAAATAAGAAAATGACTGACCATCCTTTAATGCCAATAAGGCTTCCAAGTGTTTGGGTGAAGAACGTAGAGGTACGTGGTATCCTACTAAAGTAACTTTGTTTATTTATGACGATGTTGCTGTTGAAAAAACGATGTCTAACTGTTTATCACAGAGTAACAGACTAATACTTTTCACCTCTCACTGCAAATGTTAAGGTAATGAATATGTTTGGGTCTCTTTAAATAGTCTCCGATTAACAATAACCACAGCTGAATCTCCTGGATATTTATTTTCACTCTTTTCCTATATAAAAAATACAAATCGTGCTCTCCTGCACCATGTATTGTGATATGAGACTGACACTAACGTGCAAAATAAATATTCTTAAGATATACACATAGGATCGTTTTATATGAATATTTAGACCGTGGTATCCTTTTGAAGGAGACGTGCTTCTTTTTGCTGTTTGGGGTATTAACGTATTACCATGCATTACATATCTGTTTAGTGCACTCTACCTATCTTACTGATTGTTTGTGATGGGTATATTTAGTTTCCGTCTGTGTGACCAATCACTTTTTACAATTTTCTTATGGATTTTCCTCTACCTGGGCGTAGTATGTGTGTAGTATGTGTTTGTGTGTGTGTGTGTGTGTGTGTCTCTTAGTATTTCTTCAAATTTTCTTAGAACTAATTGCTTCCTACATACAACTTAGTATTTTTTAGAATATTCTGAACTGTCTCTTCTTGTGTGTGTTTTTGAACTTATCGTGCCTTCCCTGACCACCACCACCCTTCCATTCACAAACAAATCTATGAATATGAATATGAATATGAACATGTGTAGTCATGCTTATAAGAAGGTGTCCCACACCCACTTTCATTTCAAAAGATTAGCAGCAGGTGGTGCTGTTGGATAAAAGATTCTCACTACTTTCCAAATGATTTTTATCACTGAATGCAAAAATATCACAAAGTGTTCATTTAGAATTTTGGGAGCTAATTTGAAAAACTAATTCTTGTAATAGCTGTGGTATTTGGAGAACTCCAAACTTTTCTGTGAAGATACACTTGAATAGAAAGAAGAAAAACTAATCTAAGAGTTGCAACCTGGTCCCAAATGGAACTAATGTTTCACCTATGTGACATGTTGAAAGATGGACAGATTATTACATGTTACCACTTGGATAGCTTATTGCCCATTTAGACGTATTGTGATCAGTTAACCTGAATAATTTTAAACACATGACACAGCCATTAAGAAGGCTGGTCCCACAGACAACGCAAACATCCACCTATATTGCTGTATTTGCTGTACCGGCAGAGGGACATATTTACTTATCTAATTGATTATATTATTGTGTGTGCCACAGCGGTTCTCTGAGATGTCTTTCAGGCTCAGTTTTTAATGCAATCTCTTTTAAACATCAGCCCAGACAAAAAAAAATGTATGATGTATTTTGAACTTGGATGACCAACTACACCAACCAGATATCTTTTCTCTCCTTGGAAACCTCTAAATCCTATCTATCTACCTATCAATCTATCTATCTATCTATCTATCTATCTATCTATCTATCTATCTATCTATCTATCTATCTATTTATCTATCTATCTATCTATCTATCTATCTATCGCAAACTTTAATCCAAAATTTAATCCAATACAAAATCTATCAGTTGGTGGTATGCAAGAAACTGGCTACTGTGGATTAGACAATAAATCAGGAAACAGGCACAGGCCAATACACAGAAACTGTGAAGCAGGGTGGCTAATAAGGTGTAGGGAGGCTAACCTAGAGCAGGTAGACAAAAAAGGAGCAGGGAAAGAAACAGAAACAAGGGAGCTGATTGGAACACCACACTCAGTACACCCATGTAAGCGAGAGAAAGACTTTGCAAACGACAATGAGACAACTGGGGTATTTATACACAGATGGGTAAATGTGCAAGAGACAGGTGGGAATATAATGAGCTGATGTATCAGGTGGTGGCAAATGAGTTGGCCAAAAACAGAGCTCTGATTGGCCAGAGGAGAGAGGGATGGAAACAGAGGGGTGACACTGTCTGTCTGTCTGCATGTCATCCTTGGTCCAGATTACACTTACTTGCCCTTATATTTATGGCAATACTCTGGAAGAAAGTAGATATGCTTTTAGAAATTGTCTTTTGAATTGTTGTTCCTCAATCATATTTCATAATGCAGGATGAAGACTGCAGTGATGCACCATTATTGCTCTCTCGAACAAATGTCCATATAATGACCCCTTGCCTCATGTTGCCATGGCAATTGTGCTTTGCCCAGAAATGACAACACAAGAAAAAGCAATGACATAAGCAAGAATGAACAACGGAACTGAGAAAGAGCCCAGTCAAAACAGTCCATCTCAAACTATTCAATGTCTTCCACTGCTAAAAACACATTTTTACCAATCACATTTTTTTCTGATACATGCCTATAAATATCTTGAACTAAAGAATCTCTTAGTGCCTTGAACTAAAGGACTGTAAATAATTGTTCTGATTTAGAATGAGCTTCAACAAGTTATAAAGCGTTTCTAATGACCACACTCAGTCTATTTGGTCTGAAAATGGATTGTGTTGCAGATGGATTTTCTTAAACTTCTCTTTGGCAACATTTCTACTTGGCAGGCATATTCTACTTTTAGTTTAATTGTATTTTAAATGTAAATTTACAATCAAAATTTCAAAAGTGCTAGTCTCTGTTTCAAATATAGTGTTAAGTTCAATCAGTTTTGTGGGAGTTTCTTCATAGGTCTTAGTGTTGGATTGATTGGTTGATGATGATGTTGCTGCCCACTCTCTTAATTTATAAGCCAATTAATGGATCAGTCTGCAGTGCACTTAAGATAAAATGATAAAATGAAATAATCCCATGAAGTAATTAATCTGCACTGCATGAGTCATAATATTTTAGAATGCATGGGTCATAATATTTTCCAGGTTTCTATGTCAACCATTTTATGATAAGCTTTCAGCTTTGATGTTGTGACAGATGTTTCTCTAATAGACAAATTCAGAAATAAAGTTTTTCATAAACACATGCAATTCAGGTAATGCGGCTCTTGCTTGTTACAATGATCTAAGTCGTTTAAGGGTTAGCTGACACATGTGTCATTAATGAGGACCTAAGGATGGGCAGCAGGATGGGTTTCAGCATTGATATGTTTTTGCTTTGACAATGAGTGCAGTCATGTTCTTTATACCTCTGAGGAGAGTTCATGCCCTGAATGGCTTTCTCTATAAATACAGGTTTGTGAATACAAGCTCACAGACTGTTTGTGATTGTGTGTGCTCTCAAGTAAAAGACTCCATTTCCTCTGCTGTTTGCCAGACATCAATGATTTTGGCTTGTGAATATACAGAACATTCTAGTCTCAGTCACCTTCATAATCGATCTTACAGGACACTGAGCATAAATTTGAATTAATTACACTTAGTCAATGGAATATGTGGTGTGTGGTGTGATGAAGTAATTCTGAAGCATTTTAAAGCATTTTAAAGTCTTCTACTGTGATATATGTTTTGAAAGCGATGCAATGGTAGACATGTATCAGTAAGTAACAAGGGAATGTCTTGCATTCTCAATTACGAACTGAAAACCTTATTGGTTTAATTGGTGGGAATGACTGAAAAGAAAAACAACAACAAATAATTATGTATTATAATTTATTTTAACTTAATGTTAAATCTTTAAACTGGTATGAATTAATACTTATGTTAAGCATAATTTCATGATTGTAAGTATTGTTAAAATAGAAAACCTTTAAAACAAGTTATTTTCCCTCATACAAAAAATAATGTTGAAATGAGAGACTAAGCAACTGATGGCTAAATGCTAAGACTGATTGAGCTCTGTTGCTGTGACAGTTGTTTCCGCTATGCTGTTCTTTACTGGATGCCTTTCTGTAGGCAGCGGCTGAGACACTGCTGGACTTTTTAAAACCATTGTAATTTTATTCATGTTGACATATACATTATTGTTACTGTAAACTGTAAAATGTACATGTTTTCTATTCTGGTTTCATGGAAACTTGTTTGAATATTTTCAATATGCATATTGCCCTTGCAAAATACATTTATAAGTAACTTTCAGTAAATAACACAGTAATAAAGTGTAACTAGTTGTATTGCTATTTCTGTTTGTCTACTGACATCTTACAATCATTAAGTGTATAATTTACAGCATATTTTAACAAATTGCAACCATTACACTCAAAACAGTTAATCTGAGTCTGTCCTATAGAAATTAAAATTGTAAATGCTTAAACTGTGGATTTGAAGAATCAAACCACTTCATTTAATCACAGATGTTAATCTGGTTGCTGCCAGATTAAACAGACTCCACAACCTTATGTTCCATTTAATTAATTTCATAAATTAATTTCATATGTGGAGTCCACCTGTCTCACTGGTCTACTTGTGCTAAGCGAGCCAATTAAACAAAACGCTGCTTTCGGCTCAATATCATACCAAGAGAACACTTGAAATCCTTAGGCAATGTAATGAGTGAGTTATCTAATTCTTGAGTTAACACTATCAAATCCCCCTTCTTTCTGTCTCTTTCTAACTTTCACAAGCCAACACTGTGCAGCCTGATTAAAATGACAGAGGTTGTTACATCCAAAGAGTGGCTGTCCTTTGAACATTTGAATGCCTGTCACATGAAGATGGATTACGGCAGCATCCATAAGGCTTCTCTGGATACCTGCCCAGATCAGACTTAGCATCTCACAGCCCAGAACAGGCGTTAATAGCTAAGATCACACTGCTACTGCCAGTGAAAAACTCACATTCCTCTTGCTCATTAGTACACAGTATTGAAAAGCAATGAACATGCAAACCTTAAATTTAAAGCAGTCTCTGAAAGAAACAGAAAAAAAGAAAAGGGACGGTGAAGATGTCTGTCATTGTTAACTGTCCGTTTGATGGAATTTTCCAGTACACATCAAAGGCCAATTCGAGGCGTTGTTCTTATGGAAGCACCAGCAATAATCTCAATAATCTGTTTAGCTTCCACTGTAGAGTCAAATGTTTCAAGAGAAATTACGATTGTGATGAATTTTATACGCTCTAAACTGCTCTTAAAAGATGGTAAACATGTTGCCTCCTACTCATTTTGGATCAGCCTTACAATGGAATGCTGGGAATGCACTTTTTGTAAAACTGTAAACTGTAACACTGGAAGAGTCAACACACCATGCGATCATTTTCCCCAATATTGCGAAGCATCATTACTGAGAAGATGAACACGCTATGACAGAAACCACTGAGTGGCACGACTGCAATTTCATGGCAGTTGCAGCAGGAACATAATTATACCACTCGTCACACTGGGATTAGACTGGACAATTTCTATCATGTCAGACTTTCATCAGAGGATTGATACAGGGCTGTAAACTAACAGGGCGGCAATCATTATCTGTAGTTGAACTTTTCACACTGTGTGGAGTAGGGAGAAGTGTCCAGTCCTCAGAAACCAGTTTGCTCACTGCTCACTGATTGCATTGCACTTCCCCACTGTTTAGCAACAATCTGTCATATGCTCTTAGAACTCCAAATTGTGGCAAAAATCACATTGTGTGTTACCAGCATAACCCCTCCATTTATATAAAAAAAGGTCCATGTCTAAAAGTCTAAACAGTAAAGACACTAAGTTAACACTAAGTTAAGTAATTATTATGGGTGTAACGGTTCTGAAACCGCGACCAAAACCGCGATACAAATGTGCATGGTCTTGTTCCAGAATACATAACCGCGATCCCTCTTCCCTTCTACCCCCCCAACCCCATCTCACTGCAGGTGCAGCCTGTTGAGCTCTCATTACGTTACTAATGTAACAAAATCATTTTTCATTTCACAGTTAACACTGTAACACATGTAAATCATTATTCTATTTAAAGTTATGTCAAGCTGTATATTTTGTGTTAGGGGTATAACGGTACACATATTTGGTACAGGATGTTTGATGAGGTGTGGGTCCTGATTCGAGTGAGTACAGTCTAGCTATAACCAAGCACGTTATGTGCAACTTTTTTATACTCTGATAGTCAGTTGACTGAAACGTCAGCGAATAAAGTGATACTTGATAAGATACAGTGTGCCCTCTCTTCTAAATTTCTGTATGCGGAACTAAAATTAAAAACTCAGTTTCTTCTCCGATTCCATAATCAAGCTGTAACTTTGCAACTGAATTAGCACATGTTTAATGACGAAACCTCATAAGTATGGCGACCGCAAAGCCAGAGCTTGAGGACCCTCCTGGATCCTTCAGGTCCTCTGTTTCCAGTGAAAAACAGCAGCAATGGGCAAAGACAAGTGGATAAAACGAACGCAGCATGCTGGCATTGTTAAACTGAATTCAGGTATGTTGCTGGCAGTACGTGGAACATGATCTCATTTGAGACGGCATCATCCAAATGTGAATATCGAATATGATTACTCATTTGAGACATCATCCAAATGTGAATATTACTGATGCAAGGAAAAAACAGAGTGGAGAGCAAACTGGAAATTATGGCCAGTTTGCCATTGTTTGCCAAGTTTGTGCAAGTTTATAAGTTTACAAGTAAATTCATCTTAAATGAAAGGAAATTTCATGTTTTGCATGTCTTTTCTCACTGTACTGAGACTGTACCGAACTGTGACTTCAAAACCGAGGTATGTACCGAACCGTGACTTCGGTGTATTGTTACACCCCTAGTAATTATCCATCCTGCGTCAGCTCTCTCAGTGAACTGTCAAGAGCCTACAAATGACATACTGTGAGCACTGAGCTGATGAAGTGCCCTCATTGTTGAACTGTGGAATTTCTGTAATGATGACCCTGAGATGCATGCAAACTCTATATGATTGGTGTTTGCATGAAAGAGGTTGGATGCTGCGCACACTTAGAAGACTTACAGAGTTGGCAGGTCATTGAATTGCAATTTCAGTATTTTGCAGTTAGACAGACTTTTCACCATACGCACTTACCATTTTCGTGTGAGCACAACTCTGAAAACATGTTTACAAATTGCCAATAAGTGTATGCAAAACTCCTTTGTGCAGGTTTTGGCTGAGAGTCAGAAGTACTCAACAGATACACTGGTTATAGAGACCCTTCACAGATAATGTGCTCAGCTTAACTCCCATATCAGCCACTCCCTCCTCCCCACACAACTAACAAAAAACAACCAACAAACAAACAAACAAATAAGAAAAGATTAAACAAAGATAAAATTGATGCTTTGTTTCAGTCAGGATCTGAGCCAGACAGTCAAGTAAAAGAGAGAATACCTCTCAAGGCTACTGTTATTGATTAGCTATACACTGCCATACTTACACAATAAAGGGTTCTGTGCAACAACTCACATCCTCCATGTGCCTTTTCACTTAGAAGAAGGTGGCAGCATCTCAGAAAACTCATTTAGAGTATCAACCCGGTCTGAAAGGAGCCACTGGAGCTTTCGAAAAGCAATGTTGAAGTAGCTTTGAACAGCTGTGCTGAATACCAGAAAACGTTTCTTTCTAAGCGTTAATCCATTCAGTGCAGCAGTGCTAACAGAACCTTGATTCATCTTTTCATTTGCCAAGGTTAATGAAAATAGCTGAAATTGCACAAATAGGTTAGAGAAGTATTATTCACATAAACATTTCACTGCATCTGCTCATCTAAAGAAGTATTCGCTTCATTGTGAACAATGGATCTGTCATACCGTTGACTACGCAAATGAAAGACAAAGGATGGCCGGTGCTATTACTTGTAGTTTGAGCATCCGCTGTGTTCTGTCTGCTTAAGTTTTTCAAGTGTGCAAAACTTTCTTTCATTATTTTGGGGTAACACACAAAAGCACAAAAGACAAGTTGTTTAATTTTCTAGAATGGCTGCAAAAATGTTTAATAGAGTAGAAAGTGGACAAATGAATAAATGAATGCACTTTTAAAAACCAGGCTCATCCATTTAGAGCCGTCTCACTTCCTCATGCTCTTAATCTGTTTGTACAGTCTATGTGCATTATGAAATGTTAATGTGCCATAAGGTCCACAAATAAATCTCTTACACGCCACACAGTTTTCATGGTCCTTACTCTGATTGTTTTTGCCCACCTAGCACTGTGCTTGCTTTCCAGGTATGATGGCTGCACACTAGGGAGAGAGTGGAGTAAAATAATGTAGACCAACTGTGACACTGATATTTTCATGAGTCAAAATGACTTTTGAACTTGCAAGCTTTTTAGGAGAGGGAGAGATGACATGATTGTTGATGTGTCAGCATAAATACATCACTACAGCTTCCGTAAAAATCAGAGAAAATGTCAGTGTTATAACTCCAATATTCATTTCTGTTTTCTGTAACTAAGGGTTAGAGAAGTGGGCTTATGACTGAAAGGTCGCTGGTTCGCTTCCCAGGACTGGCAGGAAAACATCCATGGCTCAAGTGCCCTTGAGCAAAGCACTTAAACATCAACTGCCCCCCGGGCGCAGGTACGCTGCCCACTGCTCGTGTGCCTAGTGGTTGTGTGTGCTCACGACTGCTGTGTAAGGATGAGTTGAATGCAGAGGTCAAATTCACTGGTGTATGTGTGTCTGTTTGCAAACACAGAGAATTAATCTTTAATCTAGTCTGGCAGTTTCTCTAGTTGCCTTTTCAAAATAAAGCAATCAGACCCCCATGATCACATTTGTTGTTAGTGATGCGCAATTCAATTCAAAATATCTGTGAGATGAGAGGATAGCTATAGAAATCTATACCTAAACTGCAAGCTTCAGTTAATATAATCACTGAACTGCAAGCTTCAGTTAATATAGTCACTATATTCTCTTTCTTTACACTATCTCGTATTGTAAAGAAAGAGAATAACTCATATGTCATCATTGTTTGGCACCAAGAGGGACAATCTCTAAGTAATTTTCTGCATTTTTTAATTTTCAGCTAGGTAAGCATTTAACACAGAAATATTTAGCAAAAGTCATGGGAGAATTAAAATGACTCTTACGAGGCTGTTAATATTTAAGATGTAATTCAAATATAGCTTTGGCTTGGTGGAACTAGTGTGGGGGTGATATCTGTGTCAGTATGTAAACACATTGATCAGATGTAAATTGTGAAGATTTTTGAGTATATGCATGCGTATTATCTGTAATACATCTGCATACAAATATGCAAAATAAAACTAACTAACTAACCAACTAATTAAATAAATAAATAAATAAATTCCACAATAAAATGGCGGACCTGGTTGACTCAAGACTGTATTACCCAACTCTGACTTTGTCTGACCTTTTGTCAGTATAATTGAATCCACAAACAGCACTAATACATTGGTTACTATGGAAACAGCTAGGGCTCCACAATAATATGTCTGGATATCATAAAGGAGGACACAGAGGGAGTTTGAAACCGGAGGTGAATTAATATTAGTCAGCCATAAACTACAGCACACATGGACAGTTTAGCAGACCTTTCTGGCAGAGACCAAGAGGGTCAAATGCCTCAGGGACACTCTAACCGTGCTGCAGCTGATTCATAGCCAAAGTGTTTGTACAGTTTTTTTGAATATTTTATTCCTGAAATGCATTTCCCTGGAAAGATCCACTCGTGAGTGTGATGTAACTAAAATTCTATCAAAAGTCATTCATTTTGCACCCCGTTATCATCAGTACAAAAGGTAATGCTTCTATGAACAGCAGGGGTGTTTTGTTTGTGGGTCTGATGAGACAATGAAAGACAGATGTGTTATGCTGCAATAACGGACCCGACAGGCAAAACTCTAGCCGGAGCGTACTCCGTTTATTTACCAACTCAACTACCTCAGTTCACCGACGTGACTCCTGTAAAACTTAAAACAGAATTGGAACATGGCATTGTCGCAACAATGCCGGACATAACAAGATGATCTTATTGGTTTAAGGGAGGAGGGAATCTCTGTGGAAGAGAGATTACCTGTGTTGGTCTTAGGATGTCACGGGCTATTTTGAGTTGGTCCACTTACAAGAAGCTCGAATTCATGCATTCAAGGATGTGGATCATTTACACAACATTTACATAGCTGCTGTAAGGCATGCACTTAGCACCATAGCAACAGAACCTTACACTAGACCACTATATGTTAATAATTTGAATGTCAATGTAATATTTATGCTTTTTTTTTTTTTTTTTTAGTTTTATTTCTTTTAAAGAGGAGACTGCAAGATTGCAGCTAGCTGTCTTATACCACTGGATGAAGGCAGTGAGAGAAATATGCACTTCTCTGAAACCTCTGCAGTCTGAAACAAGAGAGAAGACAGCTGTTTAGGGTGGGGATCACGAGGTTTTGGGCATAAACATCCATCAAGCTACTGGGTGCTGCAGTGGAATAGATGCTAGTCATCCACCATGGAGACCAGGGTTCATATCTTGATATCAGTGCTTTGAGCTTGGCTGGGTGTCCACATGGACACAACTAGCGGTGGTTGCGGGTGGTAAGTCAAGAGGGGACTTTCTCCAAGTTGCTGCAATAGCGACTCCCACTGGCTGCTCAAGGGCACTTGACTCAAACTGGATGGATCTGGTGAGCATAGCATGAACTTCTGTATGCTATGGCTTCATGAAAAGTCTTCTGTGGTCTAGCTCCGTAAATCCAACTACATAGTAATATAATGGAGAAATGCAAAAGAAGCATGTAGAACTGCAAATTTGTTATTACCTGAAACCATCTTATTATTCATATAGTGAAACTATATCATTGGTAGTCATTAGAATTTACTTGAAGAGATCAGGTTAACCGAATGTGAAAACATTGCATTTAATTTACTTGGACAAATGGTTTAACTGAGTTAAATTGATGAGGATAATTCACATTGACAAAATACATTCCAATCATGTGGAACCAATGACCATACTTTACTTTTTTCAAGTAAATCCAACAATATATTTTTTTCAGTGGACAGAACCATGGACAAGGAGCAAGTGAACCACTTTACTGACCTGTGGGAAGCATTTGTGGACGAGTGTCTACTTCCCAATGCTTCAGAGCAACAACCCCCCATCAGGAACTACAAATTTAATGTGAAAGTCAGACACCTGGGTCACAATGTGCCTTGAGAGAGAAACTGCTCAATTTGTTAATGCTTAATGTTAAAAATGCCAAAGCATTTAAGTCATGTCAATTAACTCACTTATATCATAATAAGTAGACATTCTTGTGCTTTGGCAACATGAGTTTCCCCTTTATAAGCACATATTTCTCTAATGTTGAGATAGCAAACTCATGACATGAAATCGGATCCATTTATGTAGGTATTTGTGTATGTATTGAATTATTTTCTACAAAATACAACTACTTTCAAGTACAAAATATGACACTGATTCAAACAAACAAAAGTGCTAAAGTCAAACTAACAACCAGGCAGTTTCTCCTTTTAAGCTCAGCTTCTCACCCTCTTAGCACAAATCCTCAGACTACACAAGAGCACTGTTATAATTAGATGCAGGCCTTCCATTGTTGAGTATACTTTTGAACAAGGCATTGTTTTGACTTGAGGAACACTCCCGTTACATGTGGCGCGTAGTCCTTCCACTATGCTTTACACAGCAAAGATCATTTAATCATAATTAGGACTTTAAAAATGCTTTCTTTCTTTCTTTCTTTCTTTCTTTCTTTCTTTCTTTCTTTCTTTCTTTCAGGTTTCTGACTGAGACTCATCTCCCTTCGAGGTGGAATGTAAGTGCATTCCCACTGTGTAATTGTAGGTATACATGCTACAGTGAAATGGAGTGTAGTGTGCATGAGAAAAGAAATGCGTCACTTTATGGGGCCATCAAAGCACTAGTGTCCTCTCTTTTGAGGTTTTTCCAGGCCATTAAGACTCTCAGCAGCTCTCTCCACTGCCAAATACATACAAATGAAAATGAGCAAACAGCGTGAACATTTATTAATATTCAGACATTATGAGCTATTTATAGACAATTTATAGACAAAGGAAACCCTACATTTACTAAAATGTATCGAATTATCTTTATTTTGGTCTGCTAGGGCCACACTGTACTTAACATACACAGATATACTCTGCTGTCATGACTTCTACAGATGTGCTAAAAAAATCTTCAGCAAATAGTTGCTGCTCTTTTTTAATTACTATGATGATGATGATAATGATGATGATGATGTTATTTTTCACTATATTATTTGATGGTATTTCTTGGAAGAACAGTGCCAAATGGCCTAATGATCTAATGTCATAACCAAGCAATGATATTCCGTGCACAGGGATGAATTTGTGCAGTGCTGAATGCTGCTTATTGCACAGCGCTTATTTATTTCAGTCTCCGAATCGAGTTATGGCACATTATGATTACGTTTTCAGCTAATGTATTTCACACAATATATTACAGTACCACTAAAAATAAAGTGCCTCCACAGCAAAACAGCTGATCTTTCTTTGTCCTCTTTACCATCAGACGCATATAAGGAGAGAAAGGAATGCAGTGGAAATAAAGCTCACGACTTTCTAAGCTTTCCATCGTAGCGACAGAGTTTGGGCTATTTTGTCATGCATGTTGCCCTCAGTCTCTCAGCTCGAGGAGATAAAGGGGCTGAACTTTAACGCAAGGCTGCACTGAGTAATTAATCCTTAGGCTATTTGTTTTCATTTTCTCAGTCACTGATCCTGGTGTGACTATCCTTGGCTTAAGCTAATGACCAAACCCTGTGTTACCATGCTGCACAACCAATGCTAATCAGCCCCTTGCAGGCCTCAGATAGTACTTTCTAAGTGTTCCACCAACTATGAGGTGGATGTCTAAAGCCAGTCAGGTTGCAAGAGTGTGACATGGATGCAACTAAATAAGTAATTATTGGTCGCCAAGTTTTTCTTTTTATGTGTTTGTTTGTTTTTAAGAGGTACTTCTATTTCTATTGTTGTTTTAAATTGCATTTTGAATAGTTTTTAACCACGTCTTTAACAAGCATTGCTGAGCTATCTAGTGACCTCTCTTTTGTGCTTTGGTGGTTATAGATATGGTCAGAGCCTGTTTAATTTTGAACTAAGAAGATTTCTTATTTAATTTTGCTTATTAGTCTCAGCAGTCTCCTATTAAATTCTTCAGTTATGGCATTTTGGAATGTTGTGTCACCGTAATGTTTTTGTTTTCCCCCCTCATAAAAAGGAATAATTCAAACGTTTAAGTTGATGGAAGCATGCTTGAACCTCCAAGAAAACCGCTTTCATATGACAAATCATTTACTGCTGCACTGACCCTGGAACACCAACAAATCTTGAGAATGATCTACTGAACATACTGTACTGAACATACAATAATACACTATACCATTCAGCCCTAACCACAAAAGCAATCCTTTGTTATCTTTAGAGAAACTCTGTTCGCACCTTGTCAAAGACAGCATACTTATAGTGAAAACAGAAGAGTATTTTGGGACTGAAGACATAGATGTACATAACCATAGAACGCTCAGACATGAAACTGACCTAAATGTGAATGCTGCAATACCTTTTCATTGCCCTGTTTACAGCATACACATGGGTGACCAAGCTCATCATAAGCAGTGGAAATAGCAATAATAGGAGTGAGCAGGACCAAAAATGCCTTTCACCTTTAACGATGGTATTTTCTATGATATTTTCCTCGAGAAGTCCTCGAGAATCTACAGTAATGTATTTTTCCAAAAATAATCATACTTCCTACGGAGAGCTCAGTCTGGAGAAAACAAAACAAAACAAAACAAAACATTTTTAATAACATTAGAAAAACATTTTAGAAGTTTTTTTTTTTTTGAATCACTGTTTTGTGCTTCTTTGCCAATGAAACCAAATATCAGTGGCAAACTGTCAGGACCTTCAAGGTATTCAGAGAGGGTCCTAGAATCCTCAGGTAAAAAAAAAAAAATCTGATTAATGCTATAAATAAAATAAAATAAAATTTAAATGAAATGAATAAATGAAATGTGTTGCTTATGCTTATCTAAAAAAAAAAAATGTGTTGCTTATCTATAGTATTACAGTGTCACGCTGACTTTTTTCTGTTGTTTTCTGTCCATGCACTGCACATTTGAACGGTTTTGCTTTGGGAGAAAGTGCAACCAATCAGATATTTTTCTACAGAGTATCTGGGGGGAATATCCTCCAACCAGTGCATTCTATATCCTTGATAGAGTGCCCTGACCATTAAGTAGAATGAGAGCACATGTTCGAATTGACAGTTTCATCAACCAGTCATATTTGGATTCATAGCCAATGGGCATATTTTTTCAGATTTTCCCATAGCTCCAGGGTCTTCGCACAGACACAAGACCTAGGCCGTTTCTCAATACGGAGTATGTCCTCCCATTCTTGGGAGTCTGAACTTAGCAAGTCCAGCCCGGGAGTCCAGACTCCCGATGATGGGAGCTCGATCTGCATTTGGAACAGCAGCATGAGGATGATAAAGATTGGGAGCTTCTTAACCTGAAAGAACGTAATTTAGGACTAGAACTGTCAATTTTATTTTATTGTTAACACGTGTCATAATAAAATTAATTTCCTCACCATGAACATCTGACATTGTACTAGTTGGGTTGCCTTAGAAACATTTTCCCAGATTTCAACAGCATTCTGGTTTTAGCACACTGCAGCAAATGCTTGTACTTTCTTACCCTCTGTGTTCTTTCTCTCACTCCCCCAAAATTGCAGTGATTCCCAATTCCTGCAGTCTATGTTGAAGGCTTTTTAAAGTCTAATGTATTTCATGAAATCAAAAAGTACAAAACAACGAAATTCAATGTCTAAAAGTTAAAAACCATATTTCTGTCTGTCTGTTTCTCTTCAATTTTGGAAAATGCATGGGAAGCAAGCTTGTAATCTTTGCCTGTTAATTATGTGATTTCCCTCCCTGCAACAACCTCGCCTCCTCCCTCGCCAGTCTCAGCCACTCCGCGCTCAGCGTCGCCGGTCTACTAATCACCGGTCTGATCACTCTCCTCCCGCACACCTGCCCTCACTTTAGCCCGATTACACATCTCCCTATTTAAACCCCTCCGTCAGATCAGTCAGTGTGAAGTCTACACTTTCCACGTGTCTACTGAGCCGTATTGTGTTGCGTGTTCTGAAAAGTGCCTAGTTACTCTGTTACCTGTTTGCACTCCCTTCTAGCCTCCTGTTATACCTGTCTGTGTAGAGCGTCTTTTGTTTGTTTGACTTATTAAAACCTCAGTTTGCCCACACTTGTGTCCTCTGCCCTGGTACTTCCTGACACTCCCTTAGGTCAATTTTGAATAGCTGAATATCATAATACTCACTCACTCACTCACTCACTATCTAAACTGCTTATCCTAATTACGTTTGTGAGGGTGCTGGAGCCTATCCCAGAATTCATTGGGTGAAAGGCAGGGAAACACCCTGGGCAGGTCGCTGGTCCATCACATAGAACATGTCTTAACAAAAACAGTTTACTCATCACAGTTTGACATATTACCTTCTGTTTCAAAATTAAATTCAGAGGCATTTTAGAAGATGATTAAAACTTTAATTTATACCATGAGATTGAGAAGACCTAATAAGCTGTACCTCTTTGCTATCCTAAAGTACAGCAAAAGGAAATTGACATTCAGAAAGGCACCATACACGGTTGGCAAGTAGTAACTTGCCTTTATAAAGTATCAAGAGCCTGTTGCGTTCCTTCTGATTTGACATATATCTCTCGTAGACCTAGCACCTCCCATCAAGGAATTTGACCGGGAGAACAAGGGAGACCTCACAGTGTTCTGGCTAGACCAAGCTAACGCATATGGCTCCATCATCCACAAACTGGCCCAGACAACCATGTCCAAGAATCAGGTGCCACGCCACAAGATAAGAGTCTCAGCAGGGTCAGTAGCATCAGAGTGGCACAATCTGGAGGTTGGGATAATCACAGGCTGCACTAGCTCTGTGATCCTATTCACCCAAACGATGAACTTGATTGTGAAGTCTGCAGCGCCAGAGTGCCGGGGCCCTTGGACCCGATCAGGAACACGTCAGCTTTCAGTCAGGGCTTTTATGGATGACCTGACAGTCACAGAGTCAGTGCAAGGAGGCAGGTGGATCCATCAAGGGCTGGAAAAACTTATCTGGTGGGCACGGATGAGCTTCAAGCCGGCAAAGTCAAGATCACTCATACTTAAGACAGGAAGGAAGTGGAGAGCTGAGGACACAGTACTGGAGGCTGAGTCACGGCTGTGCCACAGAGTTCTGGTGGGAGCAGTGACCCATGGGAGAGTGGGCTTGGGTATGTTCCTAGTCAGGGGCATGTTTAAAGGGGTAGAACGGGGTGGCACCGGCCCCCCCTGAAATATGATTGGCCCCCCTGGTGCCCCCCCAATGCCATTGGACTAGAGTACTGTCAATCTGACAATGCCCAACGCCATTGGATCAGAGCGCTGTCAATTGCTGCCTGATTCGCCGCTGATTGCTGCCTGTAAATTTGATAATGCTCAACGCAACTGGATCAGAATGCAGTCAATAGCTGCTTGATTTGTAATGCGGAATCACAGTAGCATGTTTTTCAAACAGGAGGAGAGACATGACTCGGCCACAGACAACATCTCTGTTCATGGTCTGTACACACTCAATTGACCCTTTGCTAAGTCCTGCCCCCCTTGGTTACTGTTGCTATGCCTGTCAAGCTCTCACACCCAGCATGTCAATCTACAGCGTTTTCAACAATATCAGTGAGAGATATTCCAAAGGAAATAATAGCAAATTTCTGGAATCATACGTTCATAACGTAACGCTACGTTCGTAATATAATTTTTCGGTGGACTACTGTGAATGAAGAGGACATTAAAATAGAGGGAAAAGCTGGTTTTGCCTTGGATGATCTATTGATCGAAGCTCATGCACAAATGCATAATAAAACAAGTTATATAAAACTAACCCAGCGAGTTAATAATGTTTATGAGTAGTATCTGTCAGATCCAAGGGGTGGCATGGTGGCGCAGTGGGCAGTGCTGTCGCACTGCCCAAGGTCTTGGGTTCGATTCCCAGCTGAGTGGCCAGGGTGCTTTCTGTGTGGAGTTTGCATGTTCTCCCCGTGTCTGCATGGGTTTCCTCCCACAGTCCAAAGACATGCAGGTTAGGTGAATTGGAGACACTAAATTGCCCCTAGGTATGAGTGTGTGTGTCTGCCCTGCAATGGACTGGCAACCTGTCCAGGGTGTTTCCCTGCCTTTCGCCCTATGAGTGCTGGTATAGGCTCCATGACCCTAATCAGGATAAGTGTCTTAGATAGTGAGTGTTGGAACTTTTTAAAGTAACACTGCATAAATCACTAAAAAACTATGAGCCTTGTGGTCACTATTAATACCTGAGTAGCTAACGTCATTTTTTTATTTATATTTAGCCATTTTTGTGTAAGATAATTCCTTCATGTATATTCTACTTATACATGATATTTATCACTTCTAGGTAATCTTCATGGGTGCCATTGGTGAGGCAGGCATTCACACTACAGCAAGGCATGAAGTGTCTATGCGTGACCCAGGCAGTAAGTGACTGAAAAATTAAAACCTGCAAAAAACATTGCCCATCTGGCCTGTCTAGGATTTAACCATTTAGCTGAGTGAATGCATTCAAGATTTTTAAGACCAGTTGGAACAACAGGGCAGCACGGTGGCTTAGTGGGTAGCGCTGTCGCCTCACAGCAAGAAGGTCTTTGGTTCCCGCCCGGCCAGGATCCTTTCTGTGTAGAGTTTGCATGTTCTCCCTGTGTCTGCGTGGGTTTCCTTCCACAGTCCAAAGGCATGCAGGTTACATGAATTGGAGACACTAAATTGCCCCTAGGTGTCAGTGTGTGTGTCTGCCCTGCAATGGACTGGTGACCTGTCCAGGGTGTTTACCTGCCTTTTGCCCTATGAGCGCTGGGATAGGCTCCAGCACCCCCTGCTGTTAGTTGTTTGTCTTCTTGTGTGTAGTTTTAGATGCTGGTGTATGTGTGTGTGTAGTGGATATACCTTGTTTGCACGGAAATCACATTTTTTTTAACATTAGATTTATTCTGTGCCGTTTGAATTCAACTGTTGTAATAAATGCGTACAGTCGCCTTCCTACTCTTTGAGTACGTCGTAAATCATTTCCAAGTTACTGAATGTGCTCATCCAGGATCCAATTCATGGCAGGTTAGTTGTTTTGAACATGTGTTGGGTGTTCTCAGGTATTTAACATCTATATGTTCCCAGTTTTGTCTCTTTGTGATTGCTGTATGCATAAAATCTAAGTAAATGAGCCATGACTTTGCAGAAGTCTTGAGAAAAGCTAAGCTCAGACTCTGCAGTCTCTGTGACAGGTCTGGTGGACAAAAGGAATGCGAAAACAGGCTCTGATAAATCCCTTGCCCGGAGAGCAGACTGTCATTTGCTGTTCATTACATATGAGGGGTGAAGGGCTCTAGACAAAGGGCTCAGAGGACCTTCAGTCTTTCTCTCTCTTTGTCAGTATAAATTTTAGTTTGCTTTTGATCAGTTTTGTATGTCTATTGTCTGTTTGCTTTGGATTTGTTTTAGTCGAGCTCCCCACCAGAGTTTGTGTCTGCATGTGTAGGGTTTGGTATTTTCATTGATTACACAGTATAGAGAGGGATTACCACATGAAGTTTACCCTTGCCCAATACTCTATAACAATTTAAATATTAATCTGTGAATTAGTTGTGACTGAAGAAGGCACAGTGCTGATCCTGCCAGTGGGGGAATTAGTCTCTGATTGTCCATGGCGCATGGAAGGATCACATTCACAGTGCCTCTTGAAAAAATGTTATTCATATTTCATCTGTAATCCCTAAATATTCCACTGGTAAGGAAAGATTTATTTATAAATGTTTGAATACTACAAGCAAAATACCTTGTTCCTATACACTGGAAGACAATTTATAGGTTAAGTATAGGCAGATGACTGATAGAAATGGCAAATATGTCATTTGAAAAGATATTATACTGTGAGGGAAAAATATGTAGCTTTTGAAGAATATGGATACAGTGTATTGAGAAAATATAAACAACCTCTAATTTAATATTGAGTTCCCCTAATTTGACCTCTGCTAAAAAGGAGATCATTAGTGTATCGAAATTTTTGTCCCAGCTTGTTTTTTTGCACAGAAAAAAAGAAGGGGGGGGGAAAAAAAAATCTTGTGATGGTTGTTTTTGGTTGTTAAACCGGTTAGTATTGGTAACTATTTCTCTGGATGAAATTTCCCTGGTGACATAGTCTAGGATTTTATATAGCACCATTGGTTGGTTGGTCACACATTCTCTGCTGTTCTCTCTGCTCCTCTGACTCCAATGCCTCTCTTACGTTCTTCTCATTTTTATCTCTGGGCACTCTGACCTTATGTTTCCTGCTTCCTCTTTCATCACGCTGTCTTCATTTCTTATAACCTCCAGTTCTGCTCATTAGATGTGGTCTATTTAAAATCCTGCTGAGATGTTTGCTTGTTGGACTGAACTCATTTGGAGCTAATTTAGAACTGGCTTTGAGCAAATGGATGGGGCACACAGAATCACACTCAGTGAGTGAACATGAACAATAATAATCAACAATCTATTTTGAGCACGCTGTCCATTGCCTACCCTATAGGTAAATGGTGTAGATCAATTTCTTTATCCTAAAGGACGTGGAAAAGAACAGAAAATGAACCTGTTTGCACTCAACAATAAGAAAGCATATTATCATTATTAAAATGATTAAAATTTATTTTGCTGACCATCTTACAAAACCATCAAAGTTTATCCTTGTCCCAAACATCTGCAAAATTTCTGAATGTACATTTACAATGTTTTTTACTAACACAATATGAGTGTGATGATGTTTAATTTTACTGTTCATATCAAAATGGAAATACTCCCATCTTTTTTGTTTGAAGATTTATGAATGATGGCCATATTTGCACGTGAATGTGATGTATGGAGTGACAAAAAGAAACTGATTGCTCATTGTCCTGGTTGGTCTCGTTTGGATTGCAACTGCACTTTCCTGGAATCTTCCAAACAGGAAGGATTTGACATCTGAAAAACAAGGACAGAGGGCAGCAAGTTTGAAATGTTTACCTTGGGTAATAGCTAGGACCAGTTTAAACTTGATAGTCATAATATTCAACTCAACATTATTCTTTCATTTTTTTATCCATTAATAGATCGCCCGAGTAGTTAAGCATACTAAATATATTTAAAAATTATATGTTGAATAAACTTGGTATTTGTCAAAATTTATATCCAAAAGGTCCATCTTAAATGGAATAAATGCATCCAAATATGTTTTCAGGTATGTTGATATCCTTCATGGTGTAAGTAAGGAAGAAACAAAGCTCTTTGTACAGAAAGCATTGGCTTGCAATGGACAAGCCCATGAACATACCCTGAATGGCATGAGAGAAAGAGAGAGAGAGAGAGCGAGAGAGAGAGAGCAAGAGATTGCCTATGCTAATACAGCATATTATACATTTAGAGAGTTAATTATTCACCCTGGAGAATGTTTAGCCATTTAACTGTTAATTATTGATCACTTAAAAACCATGCCTGGAATCTTAATGTATTTTGGATGAATTTGTTGATGACTAACATATTACACAAAAAGCAGCTAGAAAAAGGAATTGAATTAAGTCTGTAGATATTAGCAGCGAGTTTTATCTCATCAGCTGGTTGTTCACTGATAATATTGTTGCTAAGGAAACTCAAGGATTCGAGGCAAGTTCAGTATATCACAGTAGGCTCGGAAGGTTGTCTTGTACTTATTATTTTCCATAGGAAATAAAAGGTGTTAAAATACCACAACCTGATAACATGACCTCAGAGCCACCAGTAAACAGGACTGCTCTGTCTTAATTGTAGCACATATTTTAATTTAAGCACATATAATTTTAACCTGAGTTCTCTGTGAGCAACTCTGTCAATAACATTTCAGCAAACGCTCCGGGTCTGACCTTCATATATCAGTTTAACCCTGTACTAAAAGATCAGACTGATAGGCATTTTTATTTGCTGTTTTTTTAAAACACAACTCAACATTTGCCACTCAGGATTCCTGTTAAGTGAAAGACAGTATGGAGGAGAGTTAGTGTACACATATTGCATTCTAAAACACATGCGCACACACATACGCACACACAGACAGTGTTGTGAAATGGAAATCCAGATCAGTGGGACTGAGTTGTCTCTCTTTCCAGCAATAAAGATCAAGATTTTTCATCCAGTTTCAAAGAAACACTTCTTTAAAGACTGTTCATAATCCTCCCAGAAAAAGACAAAGGCAACAGCACTAAACAACAGAAGCAGATTACAACAGAAAAGTGTATAGAAAGACAGAGCCTATAAAAAGGGTATACACTCATTCTGCCTCACATTCAAACTTAATGAACATCCATGTGGTTGTTTTATCACTGAAACATTTCATGGCCACGATATGATCTCTCTTTCAGGTCACCTTCTGATTGGCTTAGAAGAGCTGAGAGGGGAGGAGTCATGTTTAAGAGCTCAGTAGTTGGTATAATAGAGCAGTGAGACGGAGAGAGAGAAGCAGCCAAGTGAAGATATGCCTGCAGTTAGACAGAGCGTGTATGAGGGAGAGAGAGAAAAAGAGAGAGCATATGAATGAGTATGCTTTCTATGCCTTCTGCTGCTTAGGATTTTCACCACAGCGACATACTATCCATCTGTGACTGATTTTTTTTTTTTTTTGCCTGTGACCTGCTTCTGAGCTTGACTGAATCTCTTTCTCATTCTCTCTCTCCCTCTCTCTTTCACTCCTTCTCTCTTTTACGTCTAGTTTGCTATCTCTGCTCCTCTATTTGCAACTTATCTCTGTGTCTTATTTTTCACACTTGACTTATTTCTGTTTCTTATTCCAAGTCTGTTCAGACTGACCTACTTCAATTTCTGTTGTCCAAATATTCCGCTCATTTTCTCTCTCTCTCTCTCCCTCTCTCTTTCATGGGACTGATGCATATGCATATGGCACACATTGTCTTAGGGAATAGGGAATGGTTCACCTCAGGAGATGTCCAGGGGAAATGACTGTGACTGTTAGCATTGTGGAGGGCACAGAGAAGGATTTCTCCCAGAGTAAGAGTGTTCTGCTGGTCTGACTCATAACAACTTCAGCACTTCAGCTGAACATGAAAGAGAACAGAACAACCCTGAATTCTGCCCGGCAAAGCTACGATGATGCCAGAGAAACGGAGTTACAAGCATTCTTTGGACTGCTCTTCAAAAAAGAAGTAAAAGATTGTAGCAGCTCCAGATACAACTAATTCCCAACATGAATGTCACGCCGCACTATGGACTTATCCAAAACTACCACATTGCGAACCACAGTATTGCAACCCTGCCCATCAACAGAGACTCCTCAGGAGGGAAGGACTCATCCGCATCGGAGGGCTGTTACAAGCAGCTGCTCATCTCCACTGAGGTTTTCCTTACACTTGGCATCATCAGCTTGCTGGAGAACATTCTGGTGATTGCTGCTATCATCAAGAACAAGAACCTGCACTCGCCCATGTACTTCTTCATCTGCAGCCTTGCTGTAGCTGACATGCTGGTCAGTGTTTCCAATGCTTCAGAGACTATCGTCATAGCACTGATCAATGGGGGTAACCTCACTATTTCAGCCAGTATTATTAAGAGCATGGACAATGTGTTTGACTCTATGATCTGTAGCTCCCTGTTGGCCTCTATCTGCAGCCTTCTGGCGATTGCTGTGGACCGTTACATCACCATCTTCTATGCTTTGCGTTACCACAACATTGTGACAGTCCGACGCACGCTGGTGGTGATCTCCTGTATCTGGATGTGCTGCACAGCCTCAGGAGTGCTCTTCATCATCTACTCAGAGAGCACTACTGTTCTCATCTGCCTCATTAGCTTGTTCTTCACCATGCTGGCCCTCATGGCATCGCTATACGTTCACATGTTCTTGCTGGCACGCCTGCACATGAAACGAATCGCCGCCCTGCCAGGAAACGCGCCCATCCGTCAGCGTGCCAACATGAAAGGTGCAATTACTCTTACTATTCTGCTGGGTGTATTTGTGGTATGCTGGGCACCATTCTTCTTGCACCTAATTCTCATGATCTCCTGCCCACGGAACCCTTACTGCGCCTGCTTTATGTCCCACTTCAATATGTACCTCATTCTCATCATGTGTAACTCGGTTATCGACCCCATCATCTATGCTTTCAGGAGCCAGGAGATGAGGAAAACCTTCAAGGAAATCTTCTGCTGTTACAGTCTCACTAGCTTTTGTGTGTGTGAGCTACCCAGTGCATACTGACTTTAAATTAAGTAGTGGGAAATGACTATCCTCTGTCAGAAATTCAACATACCCCACTCAGGCATGTTGAATTTCTGCTAGCTTTGATTTTCTTAATCATAAACGCACTTGACCTTCTTAAATAGGCACATTTCCTCACAATGCCATTTCAGACTTGCCTTGTAGGAGCTGAAAGAACTGAATTTAATCTGCATTGCAGTTATGAAGAGTCACAAGAAGAAACAGTGCACAGAGGACAATAAGTATGACTGGTTATCAAAAACATTAATAGAAGGATATTTTGTGCATGTGTAAACATGTGTATCTGCAGTGTACAGATATATTATTGCTTAATGTTCAAATAATGAACTGAAGTGTTAATGATTCAGGGGAACTCTACAGTATCTTGTCTTGGGTTACCAAGAAGGTAGGTTTACATGCCTGTACCAGGAAAACACTTATGGCCTTTGGCAAAGAAAATATATATATATGTATGTATGTATGTATATATTGTGTGTGTGTGTATATATATATATATATATATATATATATATATATATATATATACACACACACACACACACACACACACACACACACATTTATTTTTAATGTAGTTAAAGAGCTTTACAGACGCTTAACACAGGGTAAATTAATTAAATACAAACAATACCAGGGTAGAGATCCAGATAAGAACCTGAAATAAAAGGTTGCCTGTCAATGATAACCTGTAAAAACAGCACAATATGAAGGTTCCCTCTTGTCTTACTTTAAGAATGAGGGCATCCAATATATAATTAAAATATTCTGTGGTATATTTAAATAAATGTTAGATATAGTTTGCAATGATGTATGTATAGCCTGTGTTCTGTGTTTTTAAGGCTTAAAATGTACATTTTGCTTATCCAATTTTGTCTTGTGCTGCTGAGATTACACAACCTCACTGGTTGAGTAAATATGCTGTACTTTGTAACATTTAGTTCAGCAAACTGTGCTTCAAACTGGCCAAACATTCAAAGGACAAAAAAAAAAAAAAACCCAGAAAGTACAGCAGTAGATATGAGCTATAAACGTAAGCTACTCAGAGATCTCTCATGCAAATGCAGTTCTTTAGTATACCAGAGCCAAAGGCTTGCCAGTTAGAGAGATGTTTATGTCTTTATGCATGTTGAAATAACAGCACCTCATTCATGGAAAGTATTCAAATGACTTATTTCTCTCCATTCCTCCATTATTTAAATATCCTTTCAATATGTGCCATACTGTTATTTTTTCTGTGAACAGAGTACATCTATTCTCTTATTTATCAAAAGCATGTCTGTCAATTTTGCTCTTGTCTGTATTTGTATAAATAATAGAATCTATGTTTTCATACATAAAGATTTGATAACATTGCCTTAACAATGTGAAACGCTGTGAAACAGGGAGAGATGTAACTTTATTTTCTGCTGGCTGACAGGTATTTATATATGTGTGTATGCATATTAGTGAAAAACACTGCATAAGGTGTAAATTGTATCATACTGAGATAGGCGGGTCTTTGCAATCAGATGTTTTATGTACTTTGATTAAATGTTTCATTGAAATCAGTTCAAGGTGTTTATTGTATCATTACCATCTGTATTAACTAAAAATATTAGAAGATCAGCTTTTAAAATCATTCAGCTTGTATTGAAATTCTTTAATACTCACACATTTACATTGTAGAACTGTATAGAATTAGTTTTCATTATTTGTCTCTCAGACGTAGTTATGTTCTTACCTCCACTCATTTTTAGGTTGGGTGATAGGTGTTGGGGACCAGAGAGCAACCTTATTAGAGCAACAACTTTTTGTTCATTGTATCCAGATTCCTATTCTTTTATCTTTAGTGTGTCATTTTGGCTTATAGCTATGTACAATAAATGAAAGATTCTTTTCACTTCCTGCTCTCTCTTGGACTGTTAATAGATTTATGTCGTCGTGTAGAGACTGTTCCTCTCCAGGGCTTAGACACACTCAGAGGCATATTAGGGCAGAGTTAGAGTTTAACTGGGATGCAGGAGATTACTGGAATTTTTCAGCCTCCACACATTTGTTACCAGTCAGAGATGCTTACGGGTGAAATGTCTCTTCTTTTCCAGTGCAGAGAAAAAGTGCACTCTATGTAAAAGTATTCAACATTATTACAATACATACCTCTAAATGTACGCCAGTTTACAAAAAAAGTAATACTTTAATTTGCACTAACTAAAACTATACTGTCGTTAAATGTACTCATCATTTTCATATCCTCAGATCTGTACTTCAAATTGATTACAAAATGTATACTGTAATTAATTTTATATAAAGAGAAGTGTACTTAAATTAAATTAGATGAAATTAAATTAAAGTCTCCTGCCTTGAGGGAACCTGGTCATACCACTTAGAAGATCTACAATTCCTATGAAATTAAACTTATAACATATTTCCACTTAGATTCAGATGTTCAAATGAATATGTTCTTGAGGGCCAATATAAAATTAATCGATCCATCTCTCAGGCTTTTCGGGTCAAAAGGCAAAGAGTTCTTGTTAGCAGTTGGTCTTGTCCATGCATTTGTTACCATGGAAATTACATTTGCTCATAGTTCTTTCAACACTTTTTACAGTACTTGGGAGAGGACTGCTGAATATTTTATGAATAAAAACTTCATTATTATTGTGAATCATAAACATGTGTCCTCCTCTATTCCCTGCAAAGTTGTCCACTTAATTTATGTTGGATTATCAGTAAATTCCTCCACCTGAAGAGTCCATTCATTTTTTTTTTTTTTTTCACAGGTAAAGCTTGTCCCACTGAAATAAGTCCTAAGCATACCATTAACAGATTCAAAGCAGACATTGCCCCTAGATAACTCACACTCTTATGTCAGCTGGAGTGTGAGTTAGTAGGTGTACATTAAAGGAGATGTATGAAGGTCCACTCAGTCTCAGAAAGTCACTCTCAAATTTCTTAAGAGCCTGTTCTACAAAGAACCCATTACTGATTCTGACCCTTTCGTGGAGAAGAGTATGAATATAAAAAAAGACATGGCAAAAGAGGATATGGGTGCATGCATAGAATGAGTAAGCAGACAGAAAAGAAGTGGAGGAAAGAAGAAAGAGTGGGGTAAAGGGGAATGAAAGAAGAAGAGGACTGATAGTTGAAAAGACGATAAGGCAAAGGAGAAGAAAAAAACAAAACAATGATCAGACAGTGATTGAGCAAAAAATACTAGGAAAACCACTTTTATCAAAAGTAATCTCACATGCTTGAATGTATGTAGAAGTGATTACCCTTCAAAGTATTACAGAATTTTTCCAAGTGAGTTGTTTCAATAAAGAATGATTTTAGGCTTGCTTGAGGGTTAATTTTATTTGATAAAAATCAGAGGAACACATTTGCCCTTTGCACAGGTATAGCTCATTTTGGGAATTAGGAAAAAAAGGGGAACAAAGTGAGGTAAAGTTTTACATTCCAAAAGTCCAATCCTCAGAAACCGTTAATTTGCATAGACTGTTCTGACAAACCTCCCTGAGGCAAGGGGGTGGAGAGTGAGAGAGAGAGAGAGAGAGAGATAGAGAGAGAGAAACTGCGCATTTTGTGAATGCCACACACAACTGAGGGCATGCACATTCTGTCGGCAAACACAGCATAATTCATTCTCAAAGCTAGTTTACACCCGCACACACATTTTAAGATTCTGCCTTTTAACAGACCTCTGAAAGCGTGTGACTGGCACATTAAAGAGAGACAAAAATGTTAGTTCCCACTCCACCTATTTTCATGGTTTAGACAAATACATTAAAAATGCATCATAGTCATCATCACTGTGTAGCAGTGACACTGAGGCTTTTCTGTGTGATTTCTTGTTGAGGTATATGGAGAGCTGAATGAGCACAGGAAAATACAGGATTTCACTATGGATATAGAATTTCTTGGAATCTCTTATGATAAAGATGATTAACAGACTGCCCTTTACCAGTCTTTAAAATGTCATGCCTGCCTCTCCCCATAATACAGAGCAAAAGGCCTATGAACTTGAAATACAAAGAGGACATGAGATAATTTCCAGCTTGATTTCTGTTAGCAAAACTACTGAGGGAAATGAGCACTTTGCTCAAATGTGATCATATGTGTACCAAAAGAGAAAAAAAAATCTGTAATAAGACAGAGACCAAAAATTTCAGCATGTCTGATGATACACACAATAATTCACTTCATTGTCTATCTGATTTGCTACAGTAATACTTCATCTTGTATGTGAGAGTACAAGTAAAATTACAATTTTGAGAATAAATAACTATGTAAAATACTTGGTAACACCGAGAGGTAATACTAAGTGCCAATGAAGATATGATTGAACAAGATGAGTATTACAGCTTTGTTGTAATGCAAGAGGTAACTGCAGTCTGGAGCTTGTTTTATTACTGTGAAGTCAAATCAGTGGAGACTCGACCCTGTGTACTCTGTCTACTTGTAAAGAGGGATCTGCCAGCTGTTCTGCATGATAATGACCATGTTCAAACCAGTGGAACCAGTGACAGCTGGTTCATTGGGTGGGTAGGCTAACAAATGTATTATACCCATCAATAGTTCACACTGCAGCAACAGCAGCCTCACATCCAAGATGCCAAGTTAGTGTCCTTGGTGTAACTTCAATTCCATTCATTCATTATGTTCCATCCATTATGTAACACAAAGTCGAGACCAACATAAATGAAGAAATAAAAACATAAACCATCCATAAAATGACAGCTGCACGAATTTTTACAACACATTCATGCCAGCATTTACTGAAGTGTTAAGGCAATGCTTAGGGCTGCGTTTTATCTTGAAAAGAGTTGTGGCTAAAATCAGCTTTAACAAAACAGAGCTATACCACTTGGATGTCTCCAGGAGAATCTCTGCTATCCTGCAAATCTCTACTCTCCTCTTGTCTTCAATTTGAAATACAGTGCAAACTAGGGAGGAGTGGAATACTTTCTAATAGTTAAGTGTCCGTGATTGCGCACACACACTGTGAACAGCGAGCAGTGAATTTGTCTCTGCATTTAACCCATCCAGTAGTGAACACACAGGACACAGGAGCAGTGGGCATTAGGGTTAAGTGCCTTGCTCAAGGGCACACAGCCGTGGATGTTGGGCCTGGGAACCGAACCGGCAACCCTCCGGTCACAAGCCCGGTTTTCTAACCTTAAGACCACGGAGGAAGCGTCTTTGACTTTGTGAAGACCTCTCATGAACACAAGGAGAGATGGGTGTGTAGACTGGCCAGTCTTGCAGTTTGACTGATTCATGTCGTCCAGAAGGTTGCTCTCTTAGGGATGAGGAGGCAATGGGTTAATTATTGCCTATTCAAGTGTTTGTTTGTTTTTTGCAGAAATGGAAGGAAGGATACCTACCTATGCATAGGTTTCTGATGTAAACAGGATCCATGTCGACTTTTTGAGGAGGGATGTCACATGAGCCACGTGGAATAACGACTGTCCAAAACAGAGAATAGGGGGGTGTTCCAGAAAGTGGGTTTAGCGAAAACTTAGAGTTAGTTAACTCATTCTCTTAGCAAAATAAAGCCGTAGGGCTCTTCTCTTAGGAGGTTTACTACTTGCTCTGAGTTAACTAACTCTGAGTTTTCACTAAACCTGCTTTCTGGAATACCCCTTAGATCATCAGGGGGGTATTTCAGAAAGCAGGTTTAGTGACAACTCAGAGTTAGTTAACTCAGAGCAAGTAATAATGGTGCATTCCATTTGAACTCGGAAGTCGGAATTTCCGAGTTCCCAGTCAGAGATTTCAACGGGAACACCCCCTGAGGTCACATTTCCAACTTGGAAAATCGGAGCAACCTCACCTGACTTCAAAATCCAAGATGGCTGCCCCCGATAGCGAAGTAGTGAAAGCTGTAGTAATATACTGTTAATTAGCACTTCTGTCTTATTTATGTTTGATTAAAACAGTTGTACACACACTATTGTCCAACTTCTATCTGTGGACATTTTGCTACGGTGTTTGTATGCGCAAAATACCACGTAACGTGTTGTTATCAACTGGTATTGCTAACAATGGCTAATCTGGCTAAAACATAGTTTTCCAACTTGTTGTCCTAAAACGTGGTCAACTCAGGTGTGACGTCATTCCCAGCTCCGAGTTCCAACTTCCGAGGTAAATGGAATGCACCATAAAACTCCTAATAGAGGAGCCCTATGGCTTTGTTCTGCTAGGAGAATGAAGTCATCGGGCTCTTCTATTAGGAGGTTTACTACTTTCTCTGAGTTAATTAACTCTGAGTTTTCGCTAAACCTGCTTTCTGAAATACCCTCCAGGGCAGTTGGGAAAGGAAGAATATCCACAGAAATTAACTTGGGACCAATGAAAATAGTCTCCTCCCCCATCTGGTTCTGCCATTAAGCAATCTGCTAATCACTGTTCTGATCACCTATTTAGTTAATTACCCTGTGCACCTGTTTCTGTCCATGTAGCTGTAGTTTATCTGTTTGTGTGTATTCCCCTGCTTTTTGGTTGTTTAGTTGCCAAATCTTCCCATCTCTGTGCGTGTCTCTGAGCCAAGTACATGTTAGAAGCCAAGTCTGTTTTTAAGTCTGAAAAACCATGTTTGTGAGTTTCAGAAAGCTCTAGCTGTACTTAACGTTGTTCCTCTGTTCCTGTTCCAGTTTGTTGTCGACCTGTTCACTTGAGCCCAGTCTTCACGATGCGAAGCGGAGTGTCCTGTTCATACCATGGCCACTTACCAAAGATTAAAAAGGCTTTGCATATATTTTGCTCATTCATAATTGAAAGTATTAATATGAAAACATGGTAATAAGTTTCTAGTCTCCCAAAATTGGGGCCCACAGTTTGTAGTTTTGTCAGGCTTGTTTTCGCCATGCCAGTGTGTCTTCTGATGTCACAGTCACAAGGTTGATATTGTCTCACCCAGGCATACAAACTCAGTAACATGTTCTGATTAGCGTCCATCGGCATATATGTTGGCCAGAATATGCTTTGTGCTACATACTATCACTTTTTGTTGGTTTTAAACATTGAGCTTCAGACCAAACTTGTAGCTGCTCTGCTCCAGCACATGAACCAAGGCCTATAGCTTATTTTTACTGTTTGCTATACATGCCACATAATCTGTATTACAGAGGCTGTTTTTTAGTCTGCCTCCAATCTTGATTCAGCTGAGCAGTTCTCAAGTGTAGCATGCATGATCAATTCAGCGTATGGGTTGAGTAGTATAATGCCTTTTTTTTTTTTCCAGCTGTACCCCTTCAAACCTAATTATTTTTCTCATGTACCCTCTTGAAATTTTAAGTGAATTTGATATGTTATTTCCATCACAGTCTCGTGAACTCCTCTTAAAAAAAAATGTTGGCACGTACAATTATATGCAGCCCTGTCATACCCCTTTCGGTTATTTGAAACTGTCACTTGTTCCAGCCAGGGTTCAGTTGTTTGTAGTGTTGTGTAGTATTGTTTGCTCTTCATTTATTGTTTCAATGAGAGAGATTATCAGAGAATTTTTTTTTTCTAGGACACCTCATAGTAAGTTGTATCTGACATTATTGAATGTCTTGAAATAATCAATAAATGACAAGCCAAGTCTCTACCTTCTACCTGTATCTCCCCCCACCATCACGTCAATACAGTTAAAAACTCTGAAATTAACTAATTGAACTAATTAAATTATAACCTAGCATCTTACCTTTGCCTGTAGTCCAAGATAACAGAATTCTTTTCTTTAACTGCAGGACATGAGAGACACCCAAAACCATTGTCAGCTATTTAAGTGGAGAAGTAGCATATTACTTCTGCCTGTAGTTGATCACAATGGTGATTTTACCCTTTGTCGCAAAGTTATAAGCAAGCAACCTGAGCATATAAAGTAAACTTATATAACAGTGCATAATGAAAATGAATGAGAATTATTTAATCCTGGAACAATATGTCAGCACAACAGGCAGGAAGTGGATGCAGTTCTTGAATTTGAAAAATAATTCATTTTGCTGTGAGCAGAGAAGGTTAGGCCAAAGCTAATGCTTAGAGGAGTCTTCAGTACATCAGGACGCAAACATGTTGCAAAAAAAAGGCCGATAAGAAGATCTGCCCACATGCTGCTGCTCCTGGGCTTTAATCAGTACCATTGGGCAATGAGAGGTGAGTTAAACATTTGTCGTAATAGCATTTAATTTATTTTCAGTTGCCTTAATTTTTCTGTTATTTATAGTATTTGTAGTAATAATACAATCATATGTAATTGGCCACAAAACAAACAAACAAAGAAACAAAGAAACAAAAAAACTAAGAAGTTAAAACTAAAAAGTTAAAATAGATTTTGAGATATTTTTGTTATGTATAAACAATGCCGACAGTCTATGTTTTTTTTGGTATTTTGTTGTATGAGTGCACTAGACATTTGTGCATTTATTTCTAAACATCTGCAGACCACACACATATGTGACAGGGCACTTTGTAAAGAATAGTAAAGATTTGTGTAGCCTGGGTTCTGTGCTTTTTGTGATGGTCATGCAAAAGGGCAGCTTTAAGATTTTGTGCTCAATCTTTTGTCCTATTTCCCATGAGAATAAGTGTTTATACTCCCATCGACAAGTTTCATAACTGTCATGTTATTCTCTGTATAGTATACTCATCTGGGTTTAGTCTAAAACTTTTATTTCTATTATATTTCATTTCATTTGGTAACCACGCAAGAGGAGGAGCAGATGAATAAGAGGGAAGAACTGAGAGACAATAAAAACTTTCCTTTGTTATTTGACTGTGGTTAATACTCATGAAACAAATAAGATAAAATGTAAAGTCAGTATCTTAGGACCTCTCAGGATTTCTGCACTGAGTTTAATGAAGAATCAGTAATAATATTTAGTGGGGGGTGGGGGGGGTGGGGGATTAAGGAAGGAAGAAAAAAGGAAAAATATAGCTCTAATTAAGATGCCCTGTCAGTTGTATTCAATATTAGTGAAAGTTTTGAATGAGAATTTTTGAGTGACAGTCTGACTATATTCAGACAGTGCCTTTGAACACTGCCTACAAAGTAATATAAGCAGGAATATCCATAAAACCCACAACGACTCATAATTACTGTCAGGAGGGGAAGCCTTTAGTCTACCAATAAACACACAGAAATGAATACGTGCTCAACTATGGAATTTTTTAGCTTATGGAAAATCATGAACTTGTATACATTTAAACACCCTCTAAGATCTAACAGTGATGTTTTTCTCCGGATATTTGAGTATATATTTCAAAGGGTTTCTGCAGTCTGTTACAGGATGACAGTAATCCATCAGAATGTGCCTATGGCTGCATGGAGACCTTTGGCCTCATTCTGGTGTGTTTATGAATGTATATAAAGTCTAGTGAATGGTGACTGCGTAACAGAGATACAGGGGATTTAGGAAATATTATATAAATTCCTTTTAATCAGACATCCTCTCACAGTCATTGGAGAATAAGATTTCCATCCCACAGCACTGGTTAATGTAAATGCGGTTCCTAAGTCAGGAAAACAGGGCAGAAAATCAGTAGATGCAAGACAGGAATTGAACTACTTCAGCTTAACATAGGTTTATAGCTATTTATTTGCATTGTATCTCTTCACTCATCTATTTTTATTCTTTATTTCCTTTTTTATTATTTCATCATTTTGAGCTAGTGCTCACTTATACTTAGCATGATATCAGTAATTACAATATCTGAGATATGAAAACATGAACAACATAGCACTTAGGTTATTTATGTTACAGTCACAGCATCTGCTCAGTATGATGTGTGAATTACTACTATTGTAATCTACTACTACTACCTTTATGGATGTGCTACAAAGTGTTTCTTTCTTAATTATAATCTAAAAAGGTTTGAAAGAAAACAAAGATAAAAAAATGGCAGGATGTATATCTTCCTGGTGTTTTGGAGAAAGAAAAATTGCACCCTATATTTTCAAATCAATTGCAATGTTTCCACGATTTTATGTTCTTTAATGTTTTAGTTGTCATTGTTATCAAAATTTAAAAGGAATCCTAGAATGAATGAAAATTATCCATTATATTTTACTACACATTAAATAATATACAACATGCATAAATGAAAGCTGCTGGATAAAAATCATACATAGTGCAGTGCTTTATGGTCACTCATTACAGATATTGGTGGTAACTGCATGGAAAAAATAGACTGCACATGTCCATAGTTATTAGGACACAAAGCAGTATAAGTCAGCGTAATATTAATAAAATACTAGCCTAGACTGGCATAGTGTCTGTCCAACTGTGTTTGTGATTGTCCTGTGATCCTCAGGTACCTTAATTTGTCAGACCAAGAATAATAGAGAGAAGCACGCCACCGTCTTTTTCCATGTATAAAATACTCACTTGATGACATAACATTCTCCAGTCATGAGCGCCTCAATTGGGCAGGAAGTCATAAATGACACGTATCCCCAGTGGGGGCACCTGTGACAGAAATCCCTGCAATACCATGGTAACCTTAGACAGCTTACCTTTACTAGAAGTATGTGGAAAAGCTGAGAACTTGTCAGTCCTTTTGTGTGTGCCCTGTGATTTTGTATATATAGAGATAAGTAACAGGATAGACGCTGATCTTTCCTGAACATCAGGAGGTTCTGCCCATTTCCGACCTCCATTTTAAATCAGTTTCTTGTCCAAGAGTTTGTGATTTCAAGAATTGATTATTGCAATTCTCCCTCCTCGCTGGACTACAGTCATATACCACCATCTTGTAACATGTCTAAACGCAATAGCTTGATTGCTAAAAGATCTCCCAAATTTGTTTCACACTACCTACCTGAACAGATAAGCTCAGCTGGCTACTGGTTGTTGACAGCATTAAGTAAACAATACTGGTTTCATTACTCTATGATCTCAACAGTAATGCTTGAATGTACCTCCAGGTCATGTTCCAGGAGAACACTCCATTGTGACTACTCAGGTGTCTAAGTGAATGTTTTGTTCCTGTTGTGTAACTAGTGCCCTAAGGGTAAGCCTTGTTATCATGAAATCTTTGACCTCCAGTTGTGAAATGGACTCTAAGCATCTACCAGGTATGTCCAACCAAGAGAGATTCTAGGACTGCCTGAATTTTGACATACCTAAACTCATTTTTGTAGCTTGTTTAGAACTATGCATAGCATTTACTGCAGTGACAACCAAGCACCCATTGCACTGGTCTTTCTTTGCGTCTGCATTTTCTATGTTGCACTGTATATTTGCTTTGTTGTTTTTTACATTCTGTTTGTGATTCACTGACTGCTTGACTGCACTGAGCCTGGTGCATGTTCTGTACAGTGCTATAGTTGTTCCTTGTTTAGCTTTGCTCTGACTTTGGCACTGAGCTTATCTTGTAGATTTGTGATACAATGTTCTACAATGTTCTAAATGCCAATTAAATATATACACTCCTTGTAAATGGTTCTCAATAAGGCTGACAGACTTTGCAGCTGAACTGTCAGTTTTGTGATTTTCAGAAAATTAACATTACCTGTGGTTTTACATAGCAGAAGCTGACATTTCCAAGAAGGGTGGCCAAAAGTTCTGAGAAAATCCAGGCAAATTCAGATAAAAAGAAGTCACTGCAAATCAGTAGAAGAGGTGGGAAAAGCACACCTTCACTCTTCAGTACTCAATGAGACTGTGGAGATGGGTAAGGGAAGTTTTTTATTCTCCTGTTTATGAGACCTGACAATATGAATACAGCCAGCAGGTTCAAGCAGCTCACCAAATGCAGTGTAATTTTGTAACTCTCCATGGACTAATCAGTGCTCTGTCTTGTTACTCTACTGATCACCTATTAATTACACTTGTTTTCCCAATAATCAGTCAATTATTGAGTAATCGTCCACACCTGTCTTTCATTTCTTTACACATTGTGTTTTTGTGTGTATGCCCTTGCATTTCTCCTGTTCATTTGCAGAGCCTGCTTCTCCCTGAGAGCTTACTGAACCTCCTTCCTTTGAGTTAAAATTCCCAAGTCTGCTCTTTGTAACTGTATTTCTCCTGTGCTGCTGTCCAATTCTGTGTGAGATCCTGTGTTACCTTTGCTCCTGGTCTTGTAAGTTTCCCACCCTTGTTAAATCATGCATGCTGTTTCCCGGAGCCTCTCTGACAATTTTTCAAATGGGCAAAAAATGCATCAAAATATATATGATATAAAATGCAAAATATTGTACGGGTAGTTGTAAAAATGTATGAGACCCCCCCCCCCCCCCTCCAAAAAAAAAGGAGAAAAGAAAAGAAAAGAAAAGAAAAGGGAAAGCATGTGCTTTCCTGGTGCACACACATACTGCACTACACACTACTTTCTTCCAGGTAATTTAATAATGTAGCTGATATAGAACTATCAGTTCTGTTTTATTAATTCTAGTTTTAGCTCGGTATAATTTGCTCTCCCAAATGCAGCTTATTTTTCTCTCCTGTGTTAGCAGATGACTACGTATGGCACATCCACAGCTATAATTTCCTTTCGTTATTGTGTTGATAAAAATGAAAATTATTACCATGAAGGGTGGAAAAATAATTGATTATTTTCTAGTGCCATATTTCCATTAAAACTTGAGTTAATGGTTTATCAGAAATGGAAAATTTTAAAGTACCCTTAGTATTCTTCTACGGATTTAAAAAAATCCCCCTCTCTCTCTCTCTCTGTCTCTCTCTCGCGCACTCCATTTACTTGTCTAGCATCAGACCACAGTAGATGACAAACAGTTCTTTCTGTCTTTTTTGATTTTGGTAGGGAAACACAAGGTCTCCAATATTCAATGAAGCACATCTTTACATTAAAAGCCTGCATTGCAAACATGTATGCATGCTCCCTATGTAATGACGCTGCTCATACATCACCATTAATAGGTTTAGAAAGACAAAAAGAGAGAATGACCTTGCAGGGAAATCAAAGAGCCAAAGCTTGTCAGACGTTTTCCTTTTCTATGCAGCTTTTCCACTATTACTGATCAGGTTGAAGCTCTGAGACTGTCACAAATTCACCCCTAACATTTAGCATATAAAATGACATTCTATCTATGGTATGAGGTGCAGAGACCAGGTAAGGGCATACAGGGGACTGGATTCAGTGGAATATTAGGACTCTGTTTAAACAGGTTAGATGTTGTGTTTTATAACTGTAATTAGAGACGATATTATTATACTGATTTGTGGTGTATACATACTCCCCTGTTGTTTATAACGGTGTACTGATCTGTTGGTAGCTGTAAAGTTTAATTTACAGTTTCATTTGTGACATGGCTGTACTAAACCAACCTAATTGACTAGGAGCCCAGCAATACAGCATTGAGCAGTTCTGTTTGGAGAGATACCTAACTGTTGCTTGTCAACAGGCCAGCAGGGTATCTCACACTCAGTTTACATATATGAAATGTGCTTTAAAACACTGAATTAATCAAATTAATTTGTATGCCTGATTTACTTAGACACAGAATTGAACTGTGGGTAAAGCACATACATTATGTTCACTACTGACCACTGAACTTAGAAAAGAAACAGATTTGAGTCCAATGTACACATATTTAGTTAAAACAATTCTGCTCTTTTAACTCCAGATATTGTGGGGTAATCAGTTTGTTAATTTTCAAAAATAAGTACAAGAATATAGTGCTGAAGTAGCCAAAGCATGATGGCCGCGGGGGGTACATGATACTGTACATATATCCACATTTTCTCATTCAATACTATGACATGGTTTCAATGGGTATACTTACCAAGAGTGGCATATGACATTTTGACATAAGAAAAGAAAAAACGTCCTGAATAGACCTCATATGCACATGTCTATTTTATCTAGTGGCATTTGTTCAGGAGCAATGGTGCACTGGTGGCTGGATCATTCTGTTCTCTTGCTCTGAAAGAATGCTTAGTTAGATTTAATCTGTACTCGGCCAAAGCTGAGGTTTATTTAAACAAACCCCAGAACAAGGTCTTGACTTGATCCTGATTCTAATGCCCATCAGTTATGGTCCACCCACGTAGTCTGAATGGCAAAGAAGGAAAGTGTGTGTGTGTGTGTATGTGTGTGTGTGTGTGTGTGTGTGAATATGTAGTTAGTGAGCAGCATCCACCATTTTGACCCACTGTCAATATGTGACATTGGTAGGCTTACATTGTTGGATGAGACGAAATATCAAAATCTGGTCTTTCAGTTATGTGTGTAAAGCACCAGACTAACAAGGCTCTCATTTTCCAGCTGTACTGGGCAAAAAAAATCTCAGTAAATATGTTCACTATTATAATTTCTCAGTTTTCTGCAATGTGTGCATTTGTGTGAGTGTGGGTGTGTGCAGAGTGTGAATTACACAATGGCAATCGGGGGGGGGGGGTCAACTTTTTCTCCAGGGCTATATAGCATAGGATATAGGATATATATTTCGACACCCCCAGGCATATTTTAGTGTGAAGGACTATACTGCATTTATGATATCGTCATATAAAATAGTGTTTACGTGATCCTTTCCCCATTCATTGTCTAAGTATTTTTATTGTTGCACTGAAACTGCATTGCTGGAATGCATGCAAACATGGCCATTTGAAACCCACTAGACATCTTTAAACAGGTTCCATTGAAAATTAGTTATACGGCAATATGTACGTGCACACATAGAAAATGTTTGTGTGTTTTGAAGTCAGTAAATCCTTGTGAATGGCAAAATATTGATTTTTGTGTCCAAGACATAATGCATAACATAATGGTGCCCAAGACACAATGCATTTTCACAGGTATGTTGTTATTTAGAGCTGTGAGTTACTGCTGTAGTTAGAAAGTTTAAGTTATACATTTTTGATTATTTTTTTTTAAACTGTCATCCATTCAAATGATGTTCATTTGATCTCTAATTTTCCTGATAGAAAAAGAAACTTCTTTACATGTGGTGTGATGTATTTCAAAACCATAATCAGCCCTCTGGATGGAGGCTGATGAATTGCTTATTGAAGCCGTAAAGAGAACACCTATTTGAAAGAATAATTACAGCTTAATCAAACTGAAGGACACCATCCTTTTTGTTTTCTTGAGTCTGTAGCTCACAGACTCAAGAAAACAAGCTGTTAGCGGAAAACATGTAGATGTTTATCATATCCATGACCATCTGATGCTGTGTGCGCTGTTTATGCGAAGAAATCCCTTAATAAATCTCCAATATGAAATCCACCACATTTCCAAAGCAGATGTTGGTGAATGCTTATTTTGCACATAAACATAACTGTAATTCCTATGCAGCATTTATCTTAGCACTGCTGGTAACCTGACATTTACAGTAAATGCAAAAATTAATTGATTAATAGTAAAAAAAAAAAAATGAGTGAAAACACTCATTTGACTTACTTCACAGATAAAAATAGATATTGAAAAATTACTACATCACTTACAGAAATATAGCACATAAATTTGGAAAAATACAGAATGAAAATATACATACTGTATATGAAGACATAGAGGTAGGTTTGTGTACAGGTATTTATTAACTGACTGCTGGAACATAATGTGAGGAGGAACAATTAAATTAGGTTTAGAAAATGAAGCAAACAAGCAAGCAAGCAAACAAACAAATAAAATTAATGAATGAACAAATGAATGAATGCTTTTTTGGGGGCCCACACTGACCATAATTCACTACTTCTACTTACTTTTGATTTAATTAACAAAAAAAAAAAGCTGATAGACACCAGCTGTGGAGGGACTTTGTTTTTGTTTTACAAAGGGCGACATTATGTTGGAATAGTTTATTAAAGAAACAATGCAGCCTGCATTGGCTCTCTTTGATGAGCTGTAACAGGACAAGGGTTACTGGGGAGGTGATCACTGCATATTACAATGGACCTGCAGAAAGAGAACAGAGATCAGACACATGCGTTTGTTGAACACTACTTTACTACCATCTCTTATCTTATTCATAATCATTTTAAAAAACAGGATTACACACACACACACACACACACACAAGCACAGACACAGTTAATGACTAAGCAGTATATAAAGTTAGCCCTGAAATTAGGAGTGGACAACCAATATCCAATTATATATGGGATAAACAGTGAAATAATGGATAATAAGTACAATTAATGTATTACAAATCTCTTGCCATTCTTTTTGTGTTGTTTTTGTTGTTGTTTATGCTGTAGTTGTTGATGATTAATACAACTCACTTGCACAAATAAAGCAAGAATTTGAAAATAAGTAACAACAAAAACATACTATGACCATATTATGCTGTATACCACATTGTAAATTACTGGTTGATCTGCAAGGACCGGTTTAGAGATTTTGGTGAATTATTGGAAAAAACTTAGCCCAGTCACTGCTTGTCACTGTTGCTAGGGCAACAAACCTGCCACTTGCCAGATGGTTTCAGAAGGGTATGATGTATTAACTTTAATTGTCTTGATTATATTCTTCATGGCTGCTCACCTCCTATTATTTAATGAGAAAAATGGACACATTAGGCTTGGATTCATCATCTAGTCCACCTGCCAAGTTTTCAATTGTTCTCTGTCTATCTATCTATCTATCTATCTATCTATCTATCTATCTATCTATCTATCTATCTATCTACCTATCTACGTATCTACCTATCTATCTATCTATCTATCTATCTATCTATCTATCTATCTATCTATCTATCTATCTATCTATCTATCTATCTCATTTCCCACTCACACTCTACCAAAGCTCAGATATAGCAGTTTTATGTATATCTGTAGACTAATGACCTACACAGATTATGCTCAGTAGTGAAACAGATTACAGTTTTTTTTTTGCTACACTCTTATATGCTACTCTTTCAGTAAACAATTAAATGCATCTGGATTCATCTCTCAATAAAATATACTGAACATTTTTTCATTCACTTCTTCACTGACTTGTCAGTTTACAGACCTTAAAATCATCTAATCTTAGGAGACAGCAGAAATGTAGATTAAGTGCAATGAAAATAGTCATTCAAAAGATGTGCACACAGAAGGCTGTATATTCACATGGTTAAAATCCAAAGGTGCATTTTTCTTGGTTTCTGTTTGTCAAAGTTAGGTAGATTTTAATTCTGAGTCTTGATATTGGCAGTGATATCTTCCAGTGACAACATTTCAGACAGATTAAATGAAGGGTGCACGCTTTTCGAATGTTCTAGTCTAAATATAAACCTTTCTGATGCCATCCTCTGTAAAACAAAGACAAAGTGCTTTTCCCTTAGGCATTTACCAGCGTTTTTGATTTATACAAGAAAGTAAATGAACAGTAAATTATGGATTTGGAGAAATAGGTAGGTGCAAGGTTGGCAGTAAATTGCAGAGCACAAGCTCATACACGTACACTCACGCCCCCTCATACACCCCCCCCCCCCCCCCCCCCCCCCAACACACACACACACATACACACACAGATGGAGCGGAGAAGGCTAATTGAAAAATTTATATTACTGTCTTTCATTCGGGGAAAATATGCTTTTCTACTAACTGAATGGATAGAGTGGTTCAAAAAGAGAGCAGAGTTGTTTATTATGATGAATCAGAACCATATAAACTTGGATTATAGACATATTATGTGTTGCATAAACCTCACGACTTAGTGTCATCTATCTCTCAAATGAGGACAAATGGTGCTAGCAAGTAGAGAGCAAAATCAATAATGAACATATATGTAGATATATAAGTGCAGAGATGGAACAACAAGCTTTGAGAGTATCCTTAAAATAACAGACATTTTCAGGGATGGGATTATAAAGAGATTATAGAGTTGAGATGGCACTTTGAGGTTTTATGGTCTGTTGTATCTGAATCTTCTTGCATTCCAGTTGTCTTGATTCAGCTGCCCAACGCATTTCACATTTGATTGAAAAAGAAAAAAATGAACCTTTACTCAACATTTCTTATATCTGACAGATTCTCTTAGGGAGTACTGAGTAATTCATCTGCTGATTTCTGTACTGCAGTGTGTCATACATCAGAAGACGAAAATTTTGAAAATCATTTTCAGTCACTGCATTTTGATCACCTGTCTCATATACACGTAGATGGAACTTCCCTTTATGTGACAACTTTGTCATTTCACTAGTAATGTCCCATGCCTCAGTTTAAACCTTATACGACATCTACAAGTCAAGTTGTAACTCAAATGTCAATCCTTTGCTGAGGCCATTTTTGATTTCTGCCAGATATGTTAAATGTGTGGCTTGCATTTTGTATGCTCTAGTCATATTATTTCAGTTACAGATTTTGGTGTGATTTCACCTTCCAAATGTTTTTGGTCTTTGGTTTCTGCTAGTTTACATAAATAATCAGTAGTCTTAATGGAAATCTATTTTGATATTCAAGTGCCCATAGTCATTTGCATGATAATCCATATGATTTATGAAGAGTAAATGTAAGGAACTAAATGTGAGGAACTAGGCAGTCTCACTGAGAGGTCTGGAATGGCATACCATGGGACAAATTCTTGCATACTAATCATCACTGAGATTTAGAATGGGGACTAAAATGATCAATTATGGTGAACACTTAGGAGTAACAAATATTGTATCTATAGTATATAGAAAAACATTTCAGCAAATTGACAACCTGAACTACTAAAGAGAAAAGTCTGAGACCTGGTCTGAACTTGGCTGCATGTATGTTTATCCTATATGATGTTTGGTGATACAAGTTTATTACAAAGGTGATTATTGTTAATGAATATGATGAATATGTTGACTGTGCTTCTGTTAAACCACATTTACTCTGATAGCAGGTTTAAAGGATTATCATCAAGACAGTAATACAGTATTAAAGTCTCCCTTCTGACCCCATTTTCCATAAAAGGTTATGAGCAGGAGACAGGTTGGATTTGTGCTTGACTTTGGAATGTGCAGTAACAACAGGGTAGAATTTCAGAGGTGAATTTCAGCCAATGAGAGAGGCCTAAACGGAAAGAATATTTGTTTGAATTGTGTCCATGTACATTTTGTTTCGTTGCATTACAGTTGACCACATTCTATGAAAATCATGTTAACCTTATTGGTGCTTTAGTGATCCCAAATGGATTCTAAGCAATATCTCAGACATCAGACTGGAGTGGAAAGATGATAAACCAGTTATGGAGTAATATAAACAATATTTGTTTATTATGTAATGCAATCTAATTGGTGAGTCCTCTCATCAACAATTTTTTTTCCTCAGACTTTCTTCAAAGACTCCAAATGTGCTTTTTAAAAAATTAAAAAGCCAGTGTGTTTTTCCCCCCCAATAAACTGAAAAAACTGAAGCCATCAAGCAGAGTTGGTGTTGAATATAAAAATCTCATTAATTCTAATTCAGGAATATTTGAGGTAATATGATGATCAGTTGCACTTTTAGTTTTTTAGCTTTGGGTTCCAATGATGATACAACATTGTTTAGTCTTTCATTGTTTAGCTTTGGGGTTCATATTAAGCTCTGATTGGTACTTTCACTCTTCAACTAGTTGATTTTATTTATCTTACTGACCTCAACTAACACAAGAGGGTGGCAGAATATGATTTAGCCTTTCAAGGGAATTTAGACCATCAGAAGACAGAATGTCTGAAATGATTACCATGCAGGATTTTATTATGTTCCCATTACCAACAGCACATCTAGGGGGATGCAAATGCAAATGTTCATCATTTAATATCGACCTTTACACATCTACAGTTCACGATGACTCATTTAAGCAAGGCAGAGTAATTCAGCAGCTATTGTCTTTACTTGGTACAAAAGCTGACCGAATTCATATCCACTGACAAATTGTTTCAGTACTTGCTTTAGGAACATAAACTGCAAAACAGTGTTTTGTTGTACAATGTTTTGTTTAAGTTAATGTTTAATAAAGAAAAAAGCCTGTTTATTGAAGCTCACCTAACTTCTTTTACAGATCTGTTCAATGGCAACAGATAACAAGGGTGATCAGATCCTGGGCTGAAAAAGTCTCGTGCACCTTCAATACATATTCTGAGACTATGGGGATATAAACTGCACAGAAAAAAAAAAAAATCTAAAAAGGATTCTAAAAATCTGTCAGTGAAACTTGTTTCCAAAATCAGAAGCTGACTCTTTTCTCTACCACTTAACTGGTAGGCGTCTGATTCCCTTACACTGAGCTAGGCCCCTAACTCTAACCCTTATCAAGTTGTTTTTAACTGTTGTTTCTTCAGGGTGAAGTAATGAGCTCTAATAAGCCGCATGGTAAATGTGCTTGCCTGTGCTTAGGACAGAGAATGAGATCATGTGAAATGAGGAGAGAAGAGTGGGAGAACATCTGAGGCGTGACAGAAACATCGTGTTCTCTCACTCCACTCCATGTGGAGTCCTAAACAAGGAATGTGTATGCATGCCTTACACGCTATGAAACATAATTAATCAAGGGCATACGCAGAGAGATGAGACTGAAGCTTCAGAACCTCACACAAATTGATCAAGATGGACCATATGCTAATGCTAAGGAGAAAATGAGCCTCTGCTTTGTGCTTGTAGTTACAGAGTTTTTGTCTGTTTGTTTGTTTGTTTGTTTTTGACTCAAGGTATTGTGCACTTAACTAACTGTCTACCTCATATAATATCACAAAAATCTACTGTAGAGGGGAAATGCGAATCATGTGATTGTTAGTACCACATTAACAGAGCATAAAATCATCTGACAAAATAGCACTGTCCTGCTAAGTTATGTACTTTAACCTTTAATGTCGGTCACGATGAATCACGATGAGGTCACAAAGGGCTAGACATAAATAATTAAACTCTTCTACCTTTAAGAGTTTTACATGGGATTGTATTGCCAAAACATTTTATTCCATGCTTATGCATTCCATAAAATCATAATGATAGAACACTTTGGTAAAAATGATCTTCTCAGCAGTATAAAAGTATCCAATGGGAAGTCAGAGATTCTTTTTTTTTTTTTTTTCTACTGTTTGCTGGCCCAAAGGGGGGATATTCAATAAAGTATGGGCATCATTCTGGCAGCCACAGTGGGGGAGAAAGACAGAGCAGGACCAATCCATAAACATGGCAGGAAACCAATAAGATACTTTATTTGATAAATTTAAATAATAATTTGAACCTTTAATTAAGTCTTGAAATAGAAGAGTCAGCTTGTAGATGAGAGTTAACACATACATTTTAATTGCATATTTATCCAGGCCCATAAACATATAGAAGTACACACACTGTATGCCCACGCACACACCCACAAAAGCACATACACTTACTCACTCACTCACTCGCTCAGACACACACACACACAAACACACAAACACACACACACACACACACACACACACATACAGTTATACAACAGCTACAGTGTTGCAAAGAGTGGCAGGGAATGTGGAGTGAAGACCTGATGACCTATATCTCTCTCCCGTGAAAGTAATTAGGCTCCCACTGTCTTTCATTATGGCCATCCTGTCTGTACTTCAGTATCTGCTCCTGAACTCCCCACTAAATGACGTCATATTCATCTAATGGCAAACAAGACTTTTAAATCAAACATTGATTTCTGTCCACCCAATTCGCTCTTCCATTTGAAGTGCACCCTTTCACTTCACCACTCATTTTCCATGTGTCTCACATTTACCTTGTCAGAGCAATGGCAGTTACTATCAGAATCTAATCATATCTAAATATAGGGGTTCAGCATTCAAGATCTTTAAAATGTCACTAATGTATACTGTACAAACTATGCTGTATTAGAACTGCAAAGAGCAGGATGGAAGACTGCCTTGGAGGTGAGTGGATAAATTTGATTGTGACATTCAAATTATGACATATGTACAACTGGTTTTGTCTGTATATCTCCGCAGCAACTCTGTCGACTAGACATGCATTTTGGTCTTTCTAGTGTTGTAGTTTAGCCACGAGTACCGGTCATAATTGGGGTTATACTCTGTGCAGGAAATTGGATGTCTAATGGAGAAAATGTCCAAATCTGTGGTGTGATTTTGACTAAAAGCCATGAGTCAATGGGGATCTTAATGAAAAGGTTGCAGAGTGAGAATAAATAATGCTCTTTTGAGCCAAGTTCAACGCACACACACACACACATGTTTGCACATGCAGGGCAGAAGAGATATTCTAGGACATGGAAGATAGATATAGAATTACATTTATATTCCTTAACTCTCAGAACTTTTTTTCTCCTCTCTTTCACCACTTTTGATCAATATTTTGCTGCTGCATATTTGTTTTGTGGTCATGTTTGGAAACTGGTCCACCAATTTAATCCCTGAGTTATTTACCACCCTGCTGAGGCTATTGATCAGTGTTCTGAGGTGTTCAGTTGAACGACAAATTCTCATTACTCCTTAGCAACGCACACCCTCAAGCTACAATAGCAATTTCCAATCATATCTGATTTATAGATAATTGCTGAGTGCTGACTGTTTTTAAATATATAGAACAATGTTTTTTTTTTCTGCTTTCACTCACTCCGTGCTATCCACATCTGTTTTGAAATGAAGAATCTTCTGCCTTTTTATGATCAGCTTACACAAGGGTCAGGGAACTTTCTTCAAGAAAAAAACAACTCTACGTTGAAAAAAAAATGAATCCCGCGGGTGAGTAAATTTCATTAAAAATCTTGACATAGTAGCTCTATGCTTTCTTAAATAATAAAATCATGACTTTGTGTTTTACAAAAACAAACAAACAAAAAAAAATGTTGAGAGAAAATTTGCTAAAAATTTTGATTCGTTTTGCGCAATTCTTCACTTTTAAATGGGAACTGACTTGTTCATTTTAATTAGACATCATGATTGATGATGTTTCTTTTTTGGCGGGCGGTGGACTTTTATCTGAGGGAAGTTCTAAAAGTAATATTATCCACCACTTGTTCTGTGAATGTGACAGATAAGTAATCTGTCATGCATATTTTATGTGGAAGCATTTGTAGGCGAAATCGTGTCACTACACTCATCGTTACAAGTACTTTGCATTTGGTGCAATGCTTGGTTGACAAACCAATGGTGCAAAGCTACCATCTATGAGATAATGACTAAATGCTTCTAACTCAGAATCTCTCCTGTGTACAAGACTGTAATATCAAAGGACATTGTAATGGTCACCTGGCACTCTCTCAAAAGGGGACTGTAGTTAGAAGTAGGGTAGGATAGAGTAGGGTAGGGTAGCTTAGGCTAGGGTGACAGGTTGTCTGTGTTTGAGAGAGTGGGTATTCTAGCGATGAAGACCTATTTTGGGGTGAAGGTCTCTTGGGCAAGAGTATTACATGTGATTTTAGTAAATGAAAGTACCTGGAGAACTCGTATAGAATCATCAACAATTTGGTAGGTGTTCATTTTCCTTAATAGTTTTGACTCTATTATTTTGAGGGACACATTAAAAAATGACTCAAATAATTTGGGTCATTTTACATGATTTATTTTGAGAGTATTTACTTTAAAGAAAACCAGACTATACATTTGCTTAATATTATTGCGTGTTATATAGTTGCCTCACTTTTTTTTGAGTGAGGATTTGAGCATTTCTTTTTTTTTTTACAGTGTAGCATGATTTAACATGATCCTAGTGAGAATCTCTCTATCTCTCTCTAACTCTCTCTGTCTCTCCTTGCCTTCTGTCACTCACTTGGAGATTGGTAAATGCACGATTGGCCTCACTCTCTACGACAAGTATCACATTTGGAGTAAAAAGGGAGCAGACCAATTTTATCATTAAGTCATTATGGTGAGTTATATAATGGCATACCCTGTGCCGAATGGGCTGCCAGAGGCTTTATTTGCTCAAACTTCACTTTCCAAAAATCCCCCTTTGTAAAGTGGTACTGAGTGGATACCATGGAAACCATTAATCTTAGAAACACAGCAAACAAGGTGAATTTTTCTAAGGGTGCTATTCAGTGATGAATTACCACCATTCGCTTTCAGTTTTTTTTTATATAGACACAGAGGTGCTATGTTGAATCTGATTAATGATATTCTAAACAATGGTGTTTCATTTGTTCTCGTTCTTTCACACTCGTAGTCCTAGGTAGAGTCTCACTCAATGTAAGCCGTACTTTTATGTTTTAGATACTGCAACATTAAACAGTAGTCATGTTTATTTGTGTTTACTCCAGCTGTCAGTCGCCCCGGGATACAGTCATCACCTTCAGAGAGAGCATTTCAGAATAGCACTAATTCAACAACAACAACAACAACAATAGTAATAATAATAATAATAATAATAAAAGTAGTGGTAGTAGTAATGGTAGTAGTAGCCTAACATTATAATTTCACATAGGTTCTCTGTAACTACAAATTGATTGCTCTAAAAATGGAGCAAATGTTGTAGTGGCACTCCATTTCATTCTTCATACCCGTAACTGTACCGCTTGTTGGAATAAGTCTCACAAACTTCGCACACGAGTGACTAGACAAGATAACTTTCTTTTTAAATATTTACTTAAAAACACAAAATTATAATGTCAAATGCACAGTCAAAAATGGTGTTGCTTCCAACAGTATCTGACCCCAAACCAACAAAAATTACATTCAATCAGAGTTACTATTAAACAGTGATGTCATATTTGTATAGTCAGAAGTCAAATACTGGAATGTTTTTATCATTAATACATTACTAAATTATCTACTAGTTCCTCATTGGCTCTTACAAATATTTAAAATTTATACTGGTGGCACAGTGTGATGGCACCAAAATAACACAAGTAACTAGGGTTAGTACAACTCTGATGTGTAGTCCCTGAAGGTCTGGAATAAATAACAAAGCAGGTACCGTCAAGCTCAATCCAGCTTGGATCTGAGTAGAATGACAAGAGACTATTTTACCCAAGTATATTATATTCATAAGGTAAAATGACAAACCATGAGGGGTTCCGACAGTGTAGCTGTTGTCTAACAATGAAATAAATATTAGCTAGTAATGGTAAATCTACATGTGTAGAACAAAAAAATCTAAATGTTTACATTTTTTTCTCCAAACTATGCTACAGCGATATAAAAATAAACTGTTGCAGTTAAAAAGTTATAGTGAAATGATAAAATAAGTGAACAGATAAACAAGTCAAAAAGGGAAATAGTTATGAAGAGATTCATGTTGCAAGGGCAGGATATCTTAGTCTGAGGACTGGACCTGAAAAAAGTACCCTTTCTGATCTCAAATCTTGTCACGTATGAGTTCACCTCCATCTCCTCCTTGTTTTTCTGATCAACTATCTTACCTATTCTTTCTCCAGTTTTAAGTTTCAGCTCCATAGTCAGGAGAGGTCTGTTCAGGACTCATCACAACACCCCCTGGAGGGTACTCCCTGATGGGGATAGATTGCCTCAGCATAGAGAAGCATCTGGTGGTCTAAGTCTTCTGTCACAGAATTCTACACGTAAATTCACTCTAAGACAGGCTGAGGCACGGCACTCCTTTACAGCATTAACCTGCCTCAGGCTACAGCCTGGGCTGTCACCTTCTGGACCTTACCGGTGGGAGTGTTACACACACCGACACACACACACACACACGCACACGCACACACACACACACAGCACATTTAATAAGAACACACTTTAATAAGAGCACATTGGTATTTTACAGATTTGCTTGTACAATACAAGTCTACTAAGGTTTTTGGGATGTGGATCTTGCATTAATTAGATTCCTTGGTACGTTCAACACATCTATCATTTTTAACTCTTTAAGATGCAACCCAACTCTGGCTAGTATTAGTCAAACTTTGCTTTAGAGCCATGAGAATGATCTTAGTACTCCAGTGAGAGTTTCTAATGTATTTCTGCTTTTTTTCACTCTCAAGTCTAATAAACTCATAAGGAGTGGGTGACGTAAATCATTGAAGTACAGCAAGAAAAACTTTCAGAAACACAGACAAGTCAATTTAGGCTCTTTTTTTCTCAGTCTCATTTTCTGGTCTAAAAGATGTTAAAGCAATTTGGGTTTTCAGCCGCTGTCAGTTTAGTCAGGGAACATTTGAGAATTGCATTTCTCTGTAAAACTTCAGAAGCCAGAATGCGGTCTTTGCATTATTGGAGTGCCTGACTGCATACTTACATGTGAAATGAATAAATTAAACAAACGAAGAGGGTGGGTATGTCCTTTTATCTATTGCTCTTTAACAAGTATCTCTAAATTAACATCAGTTAAAAATTATTTCTCTTGTACATTCTCTCTCTCTCTCTCTCTCTCTCTCTCTTTTGTTTTTCAATAACATACTGTATGCCCTCTTTGAATTTTCTTGTACTGAAAGTGCACCAATGTTAGCTACAAATGTGAAATCAGAAATAATATTATATTCAGTACACAAATAATATTTTTTCATGATGTAGCTGTAGTCCTCATTTGTATCTCTTCTTCAAGTTTTAGGTGGCAAAAAATGCATGCCTTTTATAACTCCTTACCAAAGTTGACACATCCAAAGAGTGCCCAGAGTTTTGCAGTTCTGGTACATTTGCTCTAGTTGGACAGGTCAGAGGTAGAACCAAGACAAAGAGTGACACCTGACTCTCCAGGGTGGTGGTTGAGTGGTAGGCTAACCTCCCAGTCCACATCAAAATCACCCATGGATTATACAAGTCAGTCAGTCTTAGGTGAGATTGGAGAAATCTAAGGATCCATTCATATGATGCAGAGCAGTGAAGCCCACTGTGTGGAAGCTGCAAGGCTGAATCACCTGCTCACTTAGCAAACTATTTGAAAAACTGGAACATGGAATGTCAGGGCCACGTTTGAGACGGCAGCAGTCCAGAAAATTGGCCCTGAAAGGAAGGGGGTTAACATGTAGCTGCTGTGATTCAATAAAATAATATGAACCTGGCCTGAGCAGCTCACAGTAAAATCTGGCAAGACCACATAATGACGTCAGCAGTTTTAAACACTTCAAGAGTAAAAGTAGACTTAGCTCATTTAACATAAATGACTTTACTGCATGCAATGGGTAACTGTACATACAAGTGTGCATTTAAGTCCTTGGTAACTGAAGAAACCACCTTTCCACACAACAGTTTGCAAAAAACAACTTGGCCGTGACCAGACCATAGCATTCAAAGCTAAATAGACCATTTTCACTGCAACAAACCATTTAGGAGATCATTACAGGATGTTACAGGGCGCAGACATGACATCAGACCGCGAGCTTGTGATGGCCAAACTAAAAATAAAACACCAAAAGTCCTGAAGAGGCAAGGAGATTCAACACAAGCTCTGTGCAATCTGGTCTGAACTCACCAACAGGTTTGAGGTCTTGTTAGATCTCAGAGGGGAAGACCAGGAGAGAAGGCAGAGGATATATGGAGAAAAGGAAAGCAAAATGGATGAATACAGCAAAGTACTGGGTCCCAAACAATGAGTCCACAGAGTCCACAGAGACTCTGATGAAATTTGAGCTTGAGGTGAAACAGGAAAGACATGATGAACAGCAGCAAGAGGGCTGCCAAAAAGATAGCACAGCAGCGCTGCAGTAGGGTTTATCAGGAGTTTAGGACAAACATCAGGTGGGATTGAAGGAAATATGTAAAGAGTCTTGTATCTGAGGGAGAAGCAGCATTGGAACAATATGAGATGAAGGATCACTATGACATTACATGCAAACTGGCAGGAAAGCAACTTCAAACATCCAAACCCATCAAGAATGAGGCAGGTACTAAGTTCACCAGTTCAGGATACCTGAGTAGATGGTCCAAATATTGCAAGGACTTGCTAAATCAACTAACTCCAGCAGAAATTATAAACATCCCTCCAGCCCAAATCTTACTGAGTGTTAACATATGTAAGCAGAGCAAAGATGAACTAATTGTGCAATCAGGAAACATGAAAATGTAGTATATGTAGTAACACCACATAGTGTAAATTTAGCTATAACTTTAGCTATAACTACCAAAAATATCATTCCCCTTGAAACCTGCTTATTATATGTATAATTCTGTATAAGCTGTGTAGATATAACCAATAGCAGCCTGTCTTGCCACTGATATGACATCCATGTCTCATGAACATATAATAACACTATTGTATAATATCAGTTCTGTAATAATAATTACTTACAGAGGTGTAAAGAGTACCAAATTATTTTATTCAAGTAAAAATACTGTTACTGTGATGAAATTGTACTTAAGTAAAAGTAAAATTACTTGTGTAAAAATCTACTCAAATAAAAGTAAAAAGGAATTTCTTTAAAATTTACTCTGAGTACAAGTTACTTAGTTACTTTTTTTTTTGTTAAATGTGGCTGGTGAGGTAGATTGTCAGATAGATTGTCCTCTAGGACCCTTCCTAGGCAATGCAGATAGGGTGAGAGCATGCACATGACATGTTATTTTTAATTTGAGATCACCTTCATAAAATAAATTGCATTAACAAATGAAATTAAAACATGAAATAAACATTGCATAAATATTTTTAAATGAAACAAAAGAATAAAAATCCTATAAAATAAAGTGCATTAATAAAATGTTAAATTAAATGAATACAATTAAAAACTGAAATGAAAAATAAACATGATATAAAATAAAGTATACTAAAAATTAAAATCAAATGTGTCAATGTGTGACCACATTAATAAAGTTTTTGCAAGCACTAGCAATGAAAAGCTTGGGAACAAGGGGAATTGAATCAAAAACAATTTAAACATTGCCCTTTTTAGTGATAGTCAGAACATAGAAGAGAGCACTGGTCTCCCATATAACTAAAAGAGGTACATCTGTGTCACGCTGGTGGTGTGGTGCAGGACCCAAGTGCAGAACACAATGATGAAGGTGAAAAAAAGGAGGACTTTACTTGAACTGAAGATCAAAATACATGTGCAGAACAGGAACAAAAACTGGTAACAAAAAGGTGCAGCATGACAGTGTGCAAAAACACAAACAACGATAGACCAAAGACAAGGCAAACACTAGGGCATAAATAGAAGGAGAACTAAACAGGGCAAAACAGGATTGGATGAAATTAACGAGGTTAATAATCGAGGCAAACAGGGGCAGGTGAGGGGCGGAGACAGACACAGAACAAGAGCACAAAGACATACCAAACTAAAAGTCCAAAATGGAGGTGCAGGTTGTGACAGAGGCGTGACAGAACGATAGAGCAAACAAGGACCCAGCAGACACTTCTGTCTCCCGGGCAGAGACGGCTCCAGCTCCTGACCTGGGTGCGGCGGGTCTCCCTCTCTCGGTAGGTTCTCCAGCTTCTAATTTTTTTGGGGGGGGCTCCCAGCCCTAGACCCAGGCACCACATGGACTGTGGTGCTGGGCCCAACCATCTCTAGGGCTGTGTCCGCTCCTGGGTCTCCTGTCTCTGCCACCCTGAATCCCCTGAAGCACCCTCTTCAAGCAGTGTCTCCGAAGGCGTCATGGAGGATGCGCTGCCCAGCACGAGGAATGCGCTGCCCGGCGCACCATGGAGGATGCGCTGCCCAGTGCGAGGAATGCGCTGCCCGGCGCGCCATGGAGGATGCGCTGTCCTGCCTTGTTCCCAAGGCCGCTTTCCCGGCCCAGGTCAGCTCCCATGCTGACGCCCTGTCCTGTTCCCGAGGCCGCTTCCCTGATCCAGCTCAGCCGACGTCGAGGCTGTCTTGAAGAGTCTGCTCCATTCCTGTTCCTGTGCCCGTTTTGGAAGGTCTGTTCCAGCCAACGCCCCAGCTGCTCGGCCGCAGAGGGGACCCATCAGCAGCACCTTCGGTCATCCCTCTGTGCGCCCCCCCCCCCCCCCCGGTCTGTTCTGGAATTTTTGTTTTGGGCTGTCTGGGAGCCGCCCCTTAAGGGGGGGGCTCTGTCACAACCTGCACCTCCATTTTGGACTTTTAGTTTGGTATGTCTTTGTGCCCTTGTTCTGTGTCTGTCTCCGCCCCTCACCTGCTCCTGTCTGCCTCGATTATTAACCTCGTTAATTTCATCCAATCCTGTTTTGCCCTGTTTAGTTCTCCTTCTATTTATGTCCTAGTGTTTGCCTTTTCTTTGGTCTATCGTTGTTTGTGTTTTTGCACACTGTTATGCTGCACCTTTTTGTTATTGGTTTTTTGTTCCTGTTCTGCACGTGTATTTGGATCTTCAGTTCAAGTAAAGTCCTCAGTTTTGTCACCCTCATCATTGTGTCCTGCATTTGGGTCCTGCACCACACCGCCAGCGTGACAATCTGCTATAATATGTAACCATACACTAGTATGTAGTAAAATATATACTGCTATACTATACTAATGTGAGGACTGAGTGACTTGAAGAAAAAATGTTTAGAAGGTTGACATCAGCACATCTGCTTAGGCTATAGCCTATATCAAAAATCCATAATAGTGGAAATCTAGATTAAACAGTGCAGAAGACCTCCCTCACAGCAGTCCTCCACACTTTTCTCTTCTAGCGTTTTGGGCTTCAGAAAAGGGAAAATATGACACCCCCCTCTAAACTTTGAGGATATCTGCAGTTGGACTGCCAGTTCCATATGCACACCGTTTAGGTATTTCCCTTGCTCTGAAAGCTTGACAGGCCTCCGGCGCATAGTTACGGTTGCTACAGTGGTCGCTGGACAGTGGTCATTCTACAGTGGGGTTTATCAAAGGTAAACATTAAAATACCAGAACAGACGCAGCCATTGTAGCCTTAGCTCCTGTCTGCCACTGTACGCGCATTGCATTGAACCATTAAAGCAGATGCAGAAGTGATGGCTCAAGCTACTTGCTGGTTGTTAGAAAATAACTCAGAATTATGAGAAATAAAGTCAGAATTGCGAGGAATAAAGTTGGAATTACAAGAAATAAAGTCAAAACTGTGAGAAAAAAGTCAGCATTCCAAGAAATAAAGTGGCAATTAAGCCAGCTTTTTATTAATGTGGTGGAAAGGGGCTTCCATATACATTATTTCATCTTGACTACCTGGCATAGAATGAGCAACTGACTGGTGATGTGTTGTTCATGAACGTTTCGTTCGTTTTGTACTAATCTTCTGTATGACTCGGGAGTAACAAGTCGTCTAAGTGAGTGATCTGTTCATTTTTTCCCTAGGCCGCGCAAGCGCGCCATTCAGGCTCAGCTTCATTCAAGAACGGGTCTTTCGAGTCTGTAGCTGTTTCTCAATATGCGTTCTTCTCTGTACTTGCGTTGTTGTGGACTTGTGAAACGTCATCAGTCACGGCTAAAGTGCTGTTCCGTTTCAAAGTTCACATCTAGCCAAGAACAGATCAAATACCTGGATGTGTTCTTGATTCGTGGGTTTTATCAAGGATGCATCGGGAGGTGACTTGTATGGACTTGGGGAGTCAAGTTTCCCAGAATGCATTTCAACCAAATTTCACAGAAGTTGCTATAAAGGCAGCAGATGAGCTACCACATAACTGTAAATTTTGTATTATGACTGTTCTGTCACCAAATGTAGTTTTTAAGATCTTTCAGGCGAGAAGTTAATGTATCAGAATTTGAATATCGGTCAGTAGTGCCCCCTTGAAAGTCTTAAATGTTCAGAGCAGTGGCATCTACTACAGGACTGAGCTAGCTGGCTCCAGAGCCTCTAGCCAGCAAGAGTGCTGCTGTTTCAAATGCAGTTTGAGCATACTGCATCCTCCCGCGTCATCGGGAGTCCAGACTCCCATTAGCTATGCAGCTATTGAGAGCTTGCTTATGTTAGCTGGTGAACCAGAACATTTCTGTAGCTAGCTGTGTGTAATGTAGATACTGAATGGATGTTTAATTTGCCTTTCCGTTTGAACGAGTTTATACACTACGGGTCCTCAATGACCAGATAGACTAAAGTGAATAGTTATCATAGAATGAATAGAATGATATTGTACATAGTGTTCTTCAGATATTTTTTATTGCTTTCCTATATCTCTACTTTCTTATACCTCGTGTTTATTTGATAAACGGCGTCCAGGGTGGAAGGCAAAGTAAGAATTTCATTGTACGGGGAAACTTGTTTTAACTGTACATATAAACACTTTGACTTTGACTTTTGAATTGGGGCAATCAGTCATTTCAACTGAATAACCCAATGGGATATGGTCCAAAAGGTTGCTTAAGAGCTTAACAAAAGTTAACTTGTGTATTACACTTTACCAAGTGAAGCAACCATGTTGCTATTAGTGTTTGAGAACCGTCTTTCTGTCATCATTCAGATGACAGCTACAGTGCCTAACTAGTTCCAGTGAACGAAATGAACGAATGACCTGAAAAAAGATTCATTCATTTCACTGAATGCGATTCAAAGATCTGAGTCAGTAAAAAGATCTGAACTTCCCATCACTACTAGAGGAGTGTTTCGAATGACGAACAGAATTCTTTTAAAATGAACAAATAAGGGCGCAGACACAATGATGAAAATTATAAGTAAAAAGATTAAAAATAAGAAAGAAAGAAAAAAAGAAAGAAAGGAAGAAAGAAAGAAAGGAAGAAAGGAAGAACAGTGTGGTGCTTACCATGCGGATGCGGCTCAAAAGCAAAATTTCAGCTTCTTGGTATTATGGTTGTGGTAATACATTGGTTTAGACTGAACATATGTTTAATTAACACTTGACAATGTTTACAGAGGGGTGCAAGTCTTTTACCAGGAATCAACAGAGCAATCAGTTGAAATAAACAAAGAAAAAAATATGTTTGCGTGGTATTAAAAAGTGTGCAGAATTAGATGAAGATTGTGGGCTTTTGTAGTGATCCGTGTGCATAGTTCTCTAAGTACACAAATAAGTGCTTTCCTGCTCAAAGCCCAATGTTTTTTGCTCTCCTCTCTTCTTCTATCTGTGTTCCCTTTGTAGCATGAGATCCCTCAGAGTAAGTCAAAAACTAATTAAGGGCCATTCAGCTTGTGCTCTTTCGAAGATGGAGAATAGTGAGAACGAGTTACGATTAATTACTTTCTTAAATAGCAACATTTCAGACACTGCTGCCTTGAGGGAGGGGTTCATTTCATGTGCTGTCACTGAGTGCGGATGACTTAATTTTAATCACTTCACACCCTCACCACTTGCAACATGAGTGCCTTTAAAAAAAAAATTACTAGAAAAATGAGAATGCCATTCTTGAAACAGCTTCAGTCCAAATCATTTGGGAGCTATATCAAGATGAACGTAATGTTCTATTCTTTGTCCCAGCTTTTTAACTTAACTGACATTTTATATAATAAATGAGACAGTTGAAGATTTAAATGACAAAATGCAGCCTGTCGGCTGTTATGTGTCATCAAGTCCTTTGATCCCAGGGCATATTTGACGTTATATGTCATTTCAGTATTTCAGTATTACTTTGAAAAAATGAAAAAGTACTTTTTTTAAACAAAATGAGCGCCACTCATGAAGATTCTGTCAGGATGAGTTTGTGATTGGACAAGGGGCGAATTGAGTATTGATAACTAAATCTCTGATAAATACATGGTTAGCCACAGGCTGAAGTTGTGCGAGACTTATTCGGCACCCTAACAGCATGTTCCCTGTGCTTTGTTGCACAAAGTCTCGTTATGCAGGTTAGAATGGTTTGAACTGAGACCGGATTTGCCGAATTCGATATTGGTCTCTGTTTCTTCTAATAATGTATCAGCAATCTGTCACTAAAATTGCTTCTTCATGATGTTGGGTATCGACGTTTTAATGTTAAAAATAGTAAACAGGCACGGAAATGGTTTTCAGTGGTAGTCTTCTTTATTGGAGTTCAATGATGATACATTCGAAACAGGAGCATAGGAGAGAGAAGAGGAGAGGAGACTCTCCTGCACACTGGGCACACGACGTTACCCAGACTGATGTTACTGACTAAAGAAAACAATTTCTTGTGCAAAGATATCCTCATGCTCCAAAAGGCCTTTGACCTTGTCTGCTATAGATAGCAAATACCTTTAACTCATATCTGAGAGTGGGGTCAGTATACCTTACATGGAATAATGCACGAGATAGCGAAATGTACATTCTGATGAGACTTCCATATATGGTATATATGATTAAGATGCATACGTCTTCACCGTTATCACAGTACTGGAAACATTTGGTTATTACAGAGAACATTTTGCTATGCCCCACAATGACTTCCTCTAGTACTAGCAGTTTGAGCCAGACGATGACAAAAATTATGACCAGTATTAATATGATGATGAACATGACGATGATGATGATGATTATGATGATGTTGATGGTGATGATGACAGTGACTATAACCGTTACAACGATGATGACGATGATGATGATGACAATGATGACGATGATGACGATGATGATGATGATGATGATAACAAGTTTAAGAATACTGCTGATGACAACTCTGGTGATGTTTTGCCTAGACTGGCAGTTACTACCTTACTTTTACCTTGAGCATTAACTCATCACGAACTCATCCCAAAAGATTTCAGTGTGACAGACTTTACCTTAACTACTTGTAGCTATCTAAGTTACACTGCCGGATGTAAAAAGAAATCATTACTTGATCTCTTTAATGAGAAATATGCTGCAATCAGTAAAAAGAAGCTTATGCCAGTAGATAAAAGGTGGCTACTAATGTGTCTGAGCAAAGATATATTTTGCAGCATTTCATGGTTGCTATGCAACAAGACATTGGTAAATGTAGACTGGAGATGTCATTGCTCTCCTTAAAAGAGATTACATTCTATTGTTTGTTCTTTTTGAACTTATTCTTTTTGAAAGAGAAGTTCCCTCCTTTTCCTTATCTGTTTCACCCTAAAGGGTGACAGTGTTTTGATGTACAGAGCTAAGGTGTCATAATGAATTGTCTACACTGTATTTGTTATATACGGTACAGCAGATCTCTGGCTAGCGTGTGCTGGTGTACTTGTGTCTCATAAGCTTCTGTGTTTGAAAAGGATCCCACTAAGTATTAGACACGTTCACGATACCTTGTTTTCACAGATTTGCGATGGACAGAGGCTGTAAACACGGGCATAATTGTAAAAACAGAAGATTTGCACGGACTGTACTTTCATTTTTCAAAGACCCCAAATGATTCTCACCAACAAATCTCTCAAGGCAGAGAGCAGAGGTCAGGGCTCCTTTTTTCACACTGGACAGTTTCAGCCACAGTTTCACTCACCAGAGATTTTAGATGGAGGCTCGTATGCTGTTTTACAACACATCAGGAAGTCCTCTGTATGAGAAACTAAACATCAAATTCTTTCATTTACGCCTGACTAGAAAAAAAGGAGTACAAGTACAAATTCCAATATATTAGAGGTTAATGGCAAATTAAAGTATTTTATTTTGAAATGTGATCCTGGGTTACATTTGCAGGTCTGAGTAACTGTATTTCTAACTGTAAACACAGAGACCTCAAGAAAGCAAACATCTATTCCACTAAAATGAGTTCTGGCTGGGACTTCACAACACATATCCAATAAAAGCAAACAAGTCAGCAATCCATTGGATTCAATCCATCGAATGGATTCTGTATCTTTCAAGCCGAATAATAGCACTTTTTCTTACTGTACAGTAGTGTGACCATCATTTGGCAAATTGCTATTTTGACTGCTAATTAGTGTTTAATTTATTAATCTGCTATTTCATTTAACCCAATGCTGTAAATTTGGGGTAGTTCTAATTTGGGGTGTTTTTTTGTTCTCTTTTAGTGAAAAACGAAGTATTCTGGGATAGTTAACCATACTTGTGAGGAATAAAGATTCTGTTGAATAAGTATTGCTAAATAAAGAGGCTTTAGGGTTTTTAAGATCCCAGTTCTGCATTTAAGTGGTTAAGAACCCATTTCAGTCCTCTCTAGTTCACCTCGCAACCATCTCATTATTGGTATATTGTCACACCATTGACTCCCCCTCCCTCCAATCCCCCCTACGAGAGTTAAGCACCTCCAGTCTATTGATCACTGGTCTAACCAGCTGATTTGTCAGTTATTGATTATGTCACTTATAGGGGAGGTAAAACTATGGTTGGTTATCTGTTCTCACTGCGGTAAAGTTACCAGAAGAGCTCAGACAGCAACAGCTGTTGGAGACAGCATAAGGTTTTTTATTTATTATTGTGAACAAACCAAATTTAAAATTTTTAAAATTGGAGTATGTGTATGAGAATATAAACCACAATGTCCACAGTAATATGTAGTCACACAGCCAGAAGTCAGCATTCAATCTGAAGCGCTACAAAAATACAAGGGAGACAAATACAAGTTTTAGACCACATAATGAAGGACCTGAATGAACGTTTAAAAGAATTTATCACACTACGTGCAACACTGCATTGCTACGAAAGGTTTCTTTCTCAACTGTGGAGTAGCCCCAAAAAACCTAGCCTACTAAAAGCTTAAAAACAAGAAAACAGAAAAAGATAGTATATCCAATAAAAGTTCATAAATGTTAAACAAGTCCCACAGGGACCTCTGCCACTCATATCCTTCCCTTGAGCAGATGAGACTTCATGAATGTGGGCTGGCTGGCACACACACGCTGGATCCGGACACCGACACACTCTCCTTCCCCCGTTGCTTTTTCGAGCCCTGAGGCAAACAATGAAAGTAGCCAGTTTATGATTTGCTCAAAGCTTGCCCACTTACTCAGACCGTATTGGCAGGTAGTCGTATGTCCCTTCAGGAGAGGTTAGCATACACTGGTTACACAGTGTTTCTGTAGCTCTCCTCCTGGACCGTCGTTTATCTCTCCAGGTACACAGGGTCCCCCTCATTCAGTCGGTCAGTGCCGCTTCTGGGAACACCACTGGGGTCAAACAGTGCGTCTATACATGCAAAACAAGTAGTCTATTCGGTTCACTCACACAATATAATTGTTTCAGGAGTTTGTTCATCCCCTCATTGAATGATAGCGAGTGTCATGTAGTACAGTGTGTCTCATGCCAGGTGCAGATATGCTCTCAGACAGGAGGAAGAACAACCATGTCATATAAGACTAAGGCCCTTTTTTTCAGATTAATGCCACCTAGTTACCATGGTAACTTATGAACTTCGGGCTGGGCTGGTGTAGGAGAGGAGAGAGAGGCAGATAGGAAACAGAGAGGGAAAGACAAAGACATAACAGCCAGTAGAACCACACAACAGACATTTTGCCATAAAGCCGTCACAATAAAACACTTAACTGTCCCAAGGTCCACAACAAGTAAAACAGTTTTGCATTTCCTGACAGCTACACCTGGCTTTAGTTTGTCATCTCATTGTATATTTGTGTATTTTATATCTATGAGTGGCCTTCTCTCATCGCCAAGTCAACATTCATAGCAGAGAGTTATTACTAAGCCTGTGGGTTATGATTCCTAGTTTGTTGTTTGTTACCATGTCTAGTCTGTTCCTTAGTCTTGTGTTTCTTGTGTTATTTCCTTGTCTGTTTCTGGTCCCAGACCCTTTATTCTCCCAGGTGTTTTCACTAAATTTACCATTGCTTACACATGTATCCTGTTTCTTGGAGCCTCTCTGAAATATATTCAATTCTAACAAGACTGCAGATGGATTTAAAGAGCTTTCGGTCACATTTACATGTGCTAAAGTAACAAAAGGCTTCAAAAAATAAATAATGCTCATCTGTTCAGCACGAGGCATTCATTTTGCTGTCCACAGCATCTTATCAATGGTCATGACAATCTGCACTGTAACGAAATTACCATCCGTCATTGATTTTAATAAACAATAGACTCATTACTTGATTGAAAACCTTCTTCTCTATGGAGATATGTGACTGAATTTAGACTGAAACTAATTTGACTTCACAGTGGCAGCACTTGCAAAATTATACGCAAAATAGAATAACAAATGCATCTCCTTGTTTTCTGGTGCCCTACTGAGCATGGAGATAGTGATGAACTGTAGCACGTCACCCTGTGACTCACACAAGAAAATGTAAATTAACACAAACTAAGAATGTGTCATATAAAGGAAGTTTTGAGGACATTTTTATTTAATTTAATTTATTTCAATTGAATGAATTAATTAATTATGAAAGATCAGAGTAACAAAGTTGCTGTTGGGCATTATCATTTCATTCGGAAATAAGCACCAGAACCAGCATTTGTCCTTCAGTTCATTTGACCCAGCTCTCACAAATACAGATTAAGTTGATCTTGAAAATGTCCCTTTGACCTTCGTAGTACACAAGGGCATCTTTAGGTTATTGATATATCAGTTAGAGTGTGTGCAAGGAATGAATTCACATACATGTTTGGGGTTCATACACAAATTATTAAATTGAGTGTATGGCAATGTTGGTGTGCTAATATGACGTGGGCATTTAACACAAAGGAAAACCTACTGATAGGTCTCAATCAAGATGTGTAAATGTGTATTTTTGTGCCTTACAACATCACAAAGAATACCATTGTCACAACCTGCACCACCATTTTGGACTTTTGGTTTGACATGTCTTTGTGCTCCTGTTCTTTGTCTGTCTCCGCCCCTCACCTGTACCTGTTTGTCTAATTATTAACCTTGTTAATTTCATCCAATCCTGTTTTGCCCTGTTCAGTTTCTCCTATTTAAGTCCTAGTGTTTTTGCCTTGTCTTTTGTCTATCGTTGTTTGTGTATTTTGCACACTGTCAAGCGGCACCTTTTTGTTATTGATTTTTGTTCCTTTTCTACACCTGTATTTTGATCTTCAGTTCAAGTAAAGGCTTCCTTTTGTCACCTTAACCATCGTGTCTTTGCACTTGGGTCCTGCACCACACCACTGCCGTGACAACCATACAAAGAACCTCTCATAAAAGGAAAGCTTTTTTCTTTCCTGTTTGGCAGCTATATTTTCTTTGAATCTTCTTTGAATGAGGGACAAAGCTAATGACATAAATAAATATTCTGAGAAAACAGCATTTATATCCACAGTGGCCTTTGAACATTTAACTCTGTCAGATAAGAAAGGATTGAAATCAATAGATTTAAATGAAATAAAGAGAGATATCTAATGAGTGTTTGAAAATAGCCAAAAGTATTTGGTTTTCTGATGCAGGGAATGATATCTATGCATACATACTGTCTATTACAGACTGGGACTTGGCTTATCTCTGCAGCTGTCAGTCAAAACCATACAAGCAAGAATGTGGGAGTGAAAGACAGCACAAGAAAAGTAAATGAATCATAAATTATAGAGTTGGACAGATGAGTAAGTGCAAGGTGGGTTGTAAATTGCTGAGCAAAACTGTCACGTGCACAAACCCCTTCATCCACTTACTCTCCCACACACACACACACACACACACAGACACAGTGATCAGCTGGAGACAGAGATAAATAACAAGAACAACAACAACAACAGCAAGAACAACAACAACAACAACAATAATAATAATAATAATAATTATAATAATAAAAATAATAGTAAATATAGCTGCAAGCAGCAATGGCGGGGCCAAGCAGCTCAGCGCCACCAGCTAGACTAATCAGAAGAACCTCTGAACAAGACACCAGTTTGTCACAGTGTGAGCAGACATCCCTTAGTGGGACTTTTGGGGAAGCAGGGACCAAGGCCCAGCCCAAAAGTTCCCTCTGCTTGGGTGCATGCAAGTCGGGTAGGAAAGTGAACTTCCCTGGGGTCCGGAGGTTAACTCCAGGGACTAAGTCCCAGGAGGAAGCACCCAAGCCTGTTCCAGAAGGTCCCCCCGTTAGGGTGTCTGGAAGTCAGGTAGGAACGGTAGCTTCCCTGGGGCTTGGAGGTCAGCTGGAGCCTGGACCAGAAAACACACACACAAATTTATTAAAGCACTTATTACTCCCAGATGAAAGCAGATTATTTCATCCAAATTATTTCATCATGGAAGTTGGGTAGGAACGAAGGCTTCCCTGGGGCCTGGAGGTCAGCTGTGGCCTGGACCAGAAAAACACACACAGATGTATTAAAGCACCCATTACTCCCAGATGAAAGCAGATTATTTCATCCAAACTATTTCATTCTGGAAGTTGGGTAGGAACGGTAGCTTCCCTTGGGCCTGGAGGTCAGCTGGGGCCCTGAGCTTTGTTCTGGGAGCTCAGTCCCACTCTGGACCCAGGGACCCAAGATCGGTCCAAAAGTTGCCCCTGTTAGGGTGCTTGGAAGGTGGGTAAGACTGCTAACTTCCCTGGAGCCTGGAGGTCAGCCGGGGCCTGGAACCTCATTCTGGTGGCTAAGTCCCACTCGGGAACCCGGGACCCAGGCCTGGAACGAAAGTTCCCCAAGCCAGGGTGCGTGCAAGGCGGGTATGGATGGCCCAGGAGATGCCCTAGCCTGGTTTCCCGGAGCCCCAAGGGGTGCTACCCAGCGCTCTGTTGGCCCCTGAGCACCCACTCTTAAGTACAGGCACGCTGCCTTCACAATACATCTGCTTACAGGCCTGACTGCCTGGTAACGCAAACTGACCTAACTCAGTTTGGAATTTTTCCGGATATGCTCAAGTCAAGTTCAAGTTCAAGTTCAAGTTCAAGTTTATTTAGAGCCCAATATCACTGTTTACAGTCTCAAGGGGCTTTACAGGCCACAACAGTCAAATCAAAATATGACGGCACCCCCTGACTTAATCCTCATGGCGGGCAAGAAAAAACTCCCCAAAAACCCAAGAGGGAAATGGGAAAATGGGAGAAATCTTGAGGAGGACCACAGAGAGAGGAGACCCCTCCTTGGTCAGACAGGTGTGCAATAGGTGCCGACCACGTGGGCAGTTACAGCTGAAAATAAATTGGGGCATGGACAAAGGGGATGGTGATGTAGACAGGAGGCTGACGGGGGATGGAAGATGATGACACCAGGATGGATCAGTCCACAGGGCGGGAGGAGTCAGGATCACTGGTGTCTCAGGAGTAGCATGTGTGGCTCGACAGAGAGAGAGAGAGAGTGAGAGAGAGAGAGAGAGAGAGAGAGAGAGAGAGAGAGAGAGAGAGAGAGGGACATTGTTAGATGTTCATTTCCACATAATGGTTGAGGTAAATATACATCGTGTGCCGAGTGCAGGCAGGGACTCCAGCAAGACTAACTAGTACAGCATAGCTAAAAGGGAGAGCTAGAAGGTAATATGGACATGATGGCACTCTGGGACACAAGGCGCCACCCACTCCACAGTCAACAAACCTGAGTGAACATGTTAAAGTGGGGGGGCGACAGCATCCAAACATCCCAGTTCACCAAACAATCTATGCCCGAGAACCCTCCAGATCTGCTCCTTTGCCTAGTAAAGAGCTATTAGCAAAAGGCTTGGCTAAACAGATAAGTTTTCAGCCTTGACTTAAACATAGAGACTGTGTCTGAGTCTCGAACATTAATTGGGAGGCTATTCCATAACTGTGGGGCTCTGTAAGAGAAGGCTCTGCCCCCTGCTGTAGCCATCATAACTCGAGGTACCAACAAATAGCCTGCACCTTTTGATCTAAGTAGGCGTGGTGGATCATAAAAGACCAGGAGTTCGCGCAGGTACTGTGGCGCAAGACCATTTAATGCTCTATATGTTAATAGTAAGATTTTATAATCAATACGAGATTTGACTGGGAGCCAGTGCAGTGTGGATAAGATAGGGGTGATGTGATCATATTTTTTGGTTCTAGTAAGAACTCTGGCTGCTGCATTCTGAACTAACTGTAGCTTATTTATACACCTAGTAGAGCATCCAGACAGTAAGGCATTACAGTAGTCTAATCTAGAGGTAATGAAAGCATGAACCAATTTTTCAGCATCTTGAAATGACAATGCATTTCTTATCTTGTTAATATTTCTAAGATGAAAGAAGGCTATCCTGGTAATATTATCTACATGAGCTTCAAATGAAAGACTGGGGTCAATAATTACACCAAGATCTTTTACTGCTGCACCTAATGAAAGAGAAAGGCCATCCAGAGTAACTATGTGGTCGGAAAGCTTACTCCTAGCTGCATGTGATCCTAGTACAAGTACTTCTGTTTTTTCAGTGTTGAGTGAGAGGAAATTCGTAAGCATCCAGTGCCTAATATCCTTTAGACATTCCTCAATTTTGTTAAGTTGGTGTCTCTCGTCTGGCTTCGCTGAGACATACAACTGTGTGTCATCAGCATAGCAGTGGAAGCTAATACCGTGTTTACGAATAACATTACCTAGAGGTAGCATATATAAAGAGAAAAGCAGTGGGCCTAAAACAGAACCTTGCGGGACTCCGAACTTTACCTCAGTATGTGCAGAGGACTCACCATTTACATCAACAAACTGATAACGATCAGTTAAGTAGGACCTAAGCCATAAGAGGGCCGTTCCCTTAACTCCAACAACATTTTCTAGTCTATCAAGGAGAATGGTATGATCAATGGTGTCAAAGGCTGCACTGAGGTCAAGTAGCACAAGCAAGGAGACACAACCCTGATCAGAGGCCAGTAAGAGGTCATTTGCAACTTTAACCAGTGCTGTCTCTGTGCTGTGATGAGGCCTAAATCCTGAATGATACAGTTCATGGATGTTATTCTTATGTAAGTATGAGCATAACTGCTGTGCTACAGCCCTTTCTAGGATCTTGGAAATAAAGGGGAGGTTAGATATTGGCCTGTAGTTGGTCAATGAACAGGGGTCAAGGTCAGGTTTTTTAATTAGGGGTTTGATAACTGCTAGTTTAAAAGATTTAGGTACATAGCCAGTACTAAGGGAGGAATTGATTATTTTTAAAAGCGGTTCGATGACTACTGGCAGTATCTGCTTAAGGAAACGTGTAGGTAAGGGATCTAGTACACAAGTTGGTGATTTTGATGAAGAAATTAGTGAGGTCAATTCGGTCGCCTGAAGGGGAGTAAAACATTCTAATCGCTGATCTGATATAGTTATATTGTTATCTACAGTGTTAGTGATCAAATTATCTGGTTTAAAATTTATAGCCTGGATTGTTTGCCTGATATTTTCAATTTTGCTATTGAAAAAATTCATAAATGCGTTGCCACTGAACATTGATGGTGTGCCTGTTTCCGAGGTGCTTTTATTCCCAGTTAGTTTTGATACTATATTAAATAAAAATCTAGGATTATTTTTGTTGTCTTCTATTAGGGTGGAGAGATACATTGATCTAGCGGCACTAAGAGCTTTTCTATAGCTCAGGAGGCTCTCCTTCCATGCTAACTGGAATACTACCAATTTAGTTTGGCGCCATTTACGTTCTAATTTTCGAGTGGTAAGTTTTAAGGCGTGTGTGTGCTCATTATACCAGGGAGCTAGTTTTTTCTCTCTGATTATTTTCCTTTTAAGTGGGGCCACATTATCTAAGGTGTTGCGGAATGTTAACTCTAAAGATTCAGTTGCCTGATCAAGTTCTGTGGGGTGTGACATTGTTCCAGTCAAAGTTGATAACTCTGGGAGATTATTGATAAAGTTCTGCGTCGTAGCTGGCGTAAACGTACGTTTATTATGATAGCGTGGCGAGCTGCATATATTATTACTAAGAAATATTTTGAATGAGATAAGATAATGATCTGAGATAGCTTCAGATTGTGGAAATGTGACTATACTTCCTACGTTTAGTCCGAGTGTCAGTATAAGATCGAGGGTGTGGCCACCATTATGAGTGGGCCCTATGACCGTCTGATTAATCCCTACTGAATCTAGAATGGACACGAACGCTGTTCTCAGAGGGTCCTGTGGGTTATCAAAATGAATGTTAAAGTCTCCGACAATTAGAGCTTTGTCTAAAGAAATAACAAGGTTTGAGATAAAATCTGCAAATTCACAGAGGAATTCAGAGTACGGCCCAGGCGGTCTATAGATAATAATTAGTGTGATAGACTGGGTATTTTTTGTGGCTACATATGTTATGTTTGTATAAAGAACTTCAAACGCATTGAATTTATGTAGAGGTTTTTGTATGATGCCTAGGCTATCATTATAAATAACTGCAACGCCTCCTCCTCTGCTAGTTACACGAGGCTGGTGTATATAACTGTATCCGGGAGGACTAGCTTCATTTAATGCGACGTACTCATTTGGTTTGATCCACGTTTCTGTTAAACACAGTACATTAAACTCCTGATCAGTAATAATTTCATTGACAATGAGCGCTTTAGGAGTAAGAGATCTAATATTTAACAGTCCTAGTTTTAGATCGAAGGTGCTGGCGGTACATTCTGTATGATTTAAATCTATGTTAATTAGATTACTAGAACAAATTCTCTGAGTATTTCTACATTTTCGTATAGGTCGGGGAACAGACACAGTCTCAATATAGTTTAACCTGGGTGACGACTCTGTGCAGCTAGCAGACGGTCGGTTTAGCCTTTTTGCCTGCTCCCTGGCCTTGGCTCTGGATTGTAGTCCCTCGCTCTACCAGGGGGTCAGAGGTCGATTTGGTCTACCAGGCGATTGGGCCTCTGTAAGTCGTGCTAGGTGTGGAGATGATGCTTCCTGGGCTTAAGAGTGGGTGCCCGGGGCCTTAAGGAGAGCTGGGTTCTGGCCCGGAGCTCCAGGGAGTGAGGCAGAGGCCCCAGTTTCCCCACATTTGGGTCAAGGTAAGTGGGCATGGATGGGCGGGAGGTTCCCGGGGCCTGGAGGTTTGTCTTGGAATAATGAGAAATACATTTTTATGTGTTTTTCTGGTATAGTGCCCCCACATGTGGCCAAATTTCACCAAACTTGCAAGAGCCCCAGATATCAACCTAGCAATGAGGTGTACTAAGTTTGGCATCAATCTATTCAAGCATTGTTGAGATATGCTCACTTCCTCTTTTAGAGGCTTCACCATCGAAATTCATTGGACGACAGCAGCCATACCACCTAGCAAAATTCTTTATACTTTTGGTCAGGCTCCTCCGTAGATGATGTGTACCAAATTTGGTGGTGATAGGATCAAGGGTCTAGGAAAAGTTTACAAAAGTAGGGTATATGGCAGAAAATTAAATATGGCGATTTTTGAAAATCCGAGTCCATTTCACTCAGAGACAGGGATTAAGGGGATTCGAAGATGATTGCTCTAGGCCAAATGGCTCAAAAGTTATAGGCAAAAATGTACTCTGAAATTTGGCCTGTTGTTGGCGCTAGAGTCAATGATGGAATGACACCAAATTTGGTGGCTGGCTACCTTGGGCTGTGCTCTGTGAGGGTACCAAATTTCACCAGGATCCATTGAGGGCTTCTATGGGGTTCCATTGAAAACAACTGAAATTTATTAAAAGCAAGATGGCCGACAAACTAAATGGGCAACGCCTAGGGTGCGTAAAATTCCAGTTAGGGCTCATTACTGTGATGATGCACAAGAGGTTTTGCTGAAATATCTGCTTTTGTCTTGGAGTTATAGGTATTTTAATACATTATATGTGTTTTTCTGGTATGGCGCCACAATGTGACCAAATTTCATGAAACTTGGTGGGGGCCCAGTATTGGCCCTCTCAATGACCTGTACCAAGTTTTGCATCAATCCCTCTGAGCATTGCTGAGATATGCTCACTTTCTGTTTTGGTGGCTTCGCCATTGAAATTCTTGGGGCGACAGCGGCCATATCCTTTGACCTAGCAAAATTCTTTGTACAAGTTTTGATCAGACTACCTTGCAGATTTGATGGTGATCAGATCAATGGTCTAGGACCAGTTCGCAAAAGTTGGTTTATCGAAAAATTCAAAATGGCGGAAGATCTAAGCAAGCGGAAATTGACTGAAATGGGTGTATTTGACTCGTCATGACCCAAGGATTCACGGGGGAAAAGATCATAACTCTAGGATCAAGGGTTCAAAAGTTATGAGCAAAAATGTACCTTAAAATTTGGCCTGTTGGTGAGGAATGCATGGATTGACCCCCAAATTTGGGGCCTGGATATCTCTGACTGTCCTCTATCAATGTGCTAAATTTCACAACTTTTTACCATACAGTTCTAGGGGCTGCCATAGACTCCCATTGCGGAAACAATAATCATAGTGAAGAACGCTAACATTTACAATAGGGTTCCAGCAGCTTTGCTGCTTGGCCCCTAATAATAATACATACATACACATACATACATATATACATACATACATACATACATACATACATACATACATACAGACATACATACATACATACATACATACATACATGCAATAGGTGATTTGTAGGGGGATGGGGGGGATTCCATCCCCCTTGTAAGCAAAAAAGTTTATTAATACTTACCATACTTTCACTACAGGTTTTGGTGTGGGGTTTTTTTTGGTTCTGTTTTCAGTTTTGCAAAATTCAGGACAGACAAGTATTTGATATCCCGCCACATATCTTGTAAAGCTATTTGTCAAGATTTCTCCGCTATAGTCTTGATAAGATGAACAATGTCTTGCTCATCTGTTTTTCTTTTTTGTTTTTTTGTTTTTTGCCATGCAGTTTAAATAGGAAGCTGTGTATACATTAGTCAGAGTCACAGCTTAAAATCTATATATTTTAAAAGTGTAACTAGATAGTGTGTCAGTAAGGTCTTTAATGAAATAGACTGGGTTTGTCCTATGCTGGAGAAGTTATTCAAGTGATATAACGATTTAAGCTTCGAACAGAGGCCTGCATTTCAAATAAATTTGTTATATTTCCAAAAAAAAAGGGTTGTGAAAGAGATGGTTAGAACATTTTGTGTTTTCAGATGCAGCACTGCCTTTGTGGTTCAAGGGAAGAAAGGGACAAGAAGCATTTTACGATGCTCCACTGCCAGAGAGAAAGCTAAAGTAGAAGATGTCCTCTCTGGGTGCTGAAGGAGAGCTTTCACTTTCTCTTTTCAAGAGGCCTCTTTCATTAACCATCAAAGCAGAAAAACGTCTACCGTGATAGGTAACTGCCACCAGGGCCTCTCAAGTGGGGAACAGTCCCAGGGTCTGCTTACTGCTTTGTTGTCTTCCTGTGTGAACCTTTTGACAATGTTTATAGAAAAAAGGCTTTGCAGAGTGTCTTATCTGTAAGTCTATCCTCACTCAATTCTTATTCTATCCCGTTGCCATTGACAACAGAGGAACGTTACTTCTCATAAGATAAGCAAGACACACACACAGACACACAGACACCCACTCACCCACACGCACGCACACACACACACACACACACACACACACACACACACACACAACAACAACTTGATTTGTAAAGATAGGTCAATAATGAGTCACCGGAGTTTTTAATGACAGGCTGCTGTTTTTCTATGTTGTTTGTAACTTCTGCTCTAGATATTGCCTGTTGCCATGGTTTGTCTGTACTTTGAGTTAATGTACCCCATATAATGGAATAAGTTCTTCCATCCATACCTATCCTTTCCTCTGGGTTTTGTTCCACTGTATCTTTGTGCTTTATTTACTACTATTTTCTTGGTCACTAATGTTTTCACCAATCATTCCCCAATGTTTCCAAACAGCCTCTATAATTTATTTGGCTTATAACATGCTGAGACAAATGTGTTTCACTTGCTATGGCTGGAAAGGCTGTTTTGATTCTAAAAAATGTTTCCATTTTGTTCTCTTTTCCATTTTGTCCTCTACCTTTCTTGTCTCACAGTTTCTCAAATTACTGTTTTGTGCACAATATTTGATGCTGACTTCTTCCCTGACTCTTACCATGACCCACAGAGAAGCTTTCTGCAAAGGCATTGTTTTTACACCCTAGCTACCAGATCAGCTTCATTGTTTTCTATTGCCACCTACGTTTGACTACTATGGACATTGTAATAAGGAAAGGTATAACTTATTCTGTGAGCGATTTTTTTTTCCTTATGTCCGTGCACTGTTCTCTCAGTGCATCCAAGCGCAGAGTACTCTTGCAGAATAAAAATCACCTTGAAAGACACATAATTACAAAGAAAGTCCATGCTTAGGTACATGAATGCCTTCTGTATGCCTACGACACATGAACAGAAGGGCAGAGAGAAACTTCTACAAAACTGAGAGAGTTATTTCATGTGTGATACACACTAATCATACAGTTTCAATGAAATGATACTGTGGCTTGATATGTGGACTGTAATTTTCTTGTAATTTTTCTTGAGTGAGCAGACAGTGAGACTAACAGTGGCAGTCGGAGTAAGAGTTAGAGGACAATACAATTCAAAGACATGCTATACTGGTCCTGGTGAGCCTTCTCTGTATGCAGGCTTTTGCTTCAGCTCCACTCAGAATCACCTGAATCAACTATTCAAAAATGGAAATGATATGGGAGGCTTCCTGTTTGAGTGACTTGTCGCCTACGCATTTTGTCTACACACTGCATGGAATGCGAACAATGAATAGAATAGTTTAGGTAAATAACTTATTGACTGGCTAGACATTATGTAACAGAAGACATTGTTTAAAATGTCAGAATATGCAGATTTTTTTTTTTTTTTTTACACAATTAATTCCTTGTAAAATGACAATAATGAATCCATTTGTATCTGAATGTAAGTATGAGTACTGGTATGTGAATGAGTTGCTGATTTCTACCACTGTTCCTAAGATTAAAGCATTAACTGTATTTATCCCCCCTCCTCCTTGTTGTATACGGGGGTGGATGCCTGCCTGAAGTAAAGTTCATTGATTACAGTAGCACACACAGTATGATAAAGAAATGGGTTAGGGGGAAAGTGCATCATCACATTGACGTTAGTTAGGGACATGGAATTACTAACTCATTCATACCCAGATTTAATCATAAACTAACCTCCGTGATGAGTGTGCCTATGAAAACCAGCAACGCCTCGGAGACAGACAAGCATTACACCAAGCATGCACCTTTCAGCTCACTCTTCTTTCAATGTGGTCTCCCATTAAAACGAGGAGAGCCAAAGAGATGAATATACCCCACCAATAGCTACTCTCAATAGAACATATTCACATTGCTCTGGTAACAGTACTCAAAGACAATTTTTTTTTCTGCCTTGAAAGTTAGTGTCATGTTTTTTTTTCCATCTCATGGTTTTGGGATGGTTTTTGGGCATTGCTAATTGACATTTTAACCTCATGGTGGAGAAAAAGCTAAGAAATATTAAAAATAAACAATGTATTCTGCTAAATATATGCGTTAAAACAGATATTAGACATACAGAGATTACCAGAGTTTATGTGTATGATTTTATTGCCCTCCAGTGGCCATGTATTGAAATACAAGCCATACAGTTTATTAGGATAAAACCTAGGATAAAGTCTGTGATAAATCAGAGATGAAGAGCTATGACCTTTTTATGCTGCTGAGGATAACATCAGAAACTCCATGCATGCATAGAATCCCTCAAGCGAAACCTAACCATTCTACCCAGCCTGATGAAAACTAAGCGACAAAAACACTGTGTTAGACCACCAAATTCATATGACACACAACGCTTTACGCAGTATCCCATTTTTCCAGGTTTAAATCTTCTCAAATGGCGTCAAACTGGAATTTAGGAGTCTTTCTCATTCACTTAAAGTTGCAATAGGATGCTTTTCAACGATGCAAAGTACTTTTGGTTTTTCATTGGCTCAAATTCGCATATATTCTTTTGATTGGTTCAGTAGTGTCCAACCTTTTAAATGGGTCGACTAGAAACATTCTCAGTGCACGTTTGTATTCAAGGCGGTAAATAGACTAGCGTTGGTCTAAAACGTTAGCGATAGAAAATGGAATTAACGCGTTTTATAAATAGTTTTTAGACATAATGTAATTTTAATTTAATGTTTGTTTTTACCGCACGCGCATATACATTTAGCTACCTTCTCTATGTTTTATGTAAGTTATTTTCCCTCAGGAGCTAGCCTGCTATCCCTTGCAATCTAAGAATCTGCCTTTCTAACGCGTGAAGGTAGGTAAAGCCTTTAAACACTATTTTGTTTGTTTTCTCCCGCGTCTTCATGGGTGATGTTGCTAATTTGATTATTGGTAATATTATCTTCACAATTACGTAGCCAATGGCTATTTTGCGGCGTCAGTCTGAGATTTTCTTCATCATATATACCTTCAGTGAAAGAAATATTATGGATTCGCTCTTCAAAGTTGTGGGTTTTATGTCTGAAAATGCCCAGATGTTAATTGTATACTTTGATTAACAATGATGGGGTGCCCCAGAAAATGTTTAGGCGGGCTGTAGCTTAACGCTCAGCCCGTGCGTTTGAATTTATTTTGTTCTGGTGTATTGTATTTTGTCTTTGAATTTTTTAAATGGTCTTATCTCGTCACAGAAGATGTCCTTCCATTTTGGGCGTGGCTGTGTGAGGGGAAGACCTCCTCCAGGTCAGCATGGTTCACCCCCAAATTACCGCCCTACTGATCTGAGACAACCCTTTCCTCCGGCTGCAGCGCCACCTTACTACTATGAGCCTCCTGCGCCTCCCTGTTCAGGCTACAGTTCTCAGGGCAGTGGCGGTTATGTGCCTCCACGTCCTGATTTTATGTCTTATTCACTCCCTGCGTCTTCACAATATCACGGCCCCGTAAACCAGTGCCCCATGAGACCCCCTTTCCCCAGCCCCCCTGTCCGGCAAGGCTTCCCCGAGCCTCCAAACTTCCCCCCGCCCCCTCTGCCGAATACCTCAGGCAGTGGTGGGGCAGGATCTTCGGCCTCGGCCCAGGGCTCTTACCCCTACATGATGCCTAATGTCCCGCCTCCACCTCTACCCCCCATGCCCCACTCTGTGCCCCAGGGAATGCCCTACCAGCAGCCTTACCCTGTGACCTACCCACAGCCTCACTTTCCCCCTCCCCCCGGTTTCAGCCCTGGTTACGGGCAAGCCGGCAGTTCCTTTAAGCCAGACCACTTCCGCCACGCGCCACAGTACAAGAACGACAAGCTGCCAGCCGAACGCGCGCGCTCGCCCGAGAGGCCTCGCCGTCACGACGACCACCGTCACAAAAGTCACGGGTACGTGAGTCATGGCGAAAAGTATAAGACGGAGTACTCGGCGGAGAGGAAGGACAGAGGGAGGAGCCCAGAGAGACGGAGGCAGGAGGGGGCAAGGTATCGATCAGAGTACGAGCGAGGCAGATCTCCTCCTCGCCACCGTAGCAGAGAACGCAGCAGGTTTGTGTTCTGCTCCTGGTTGTGTGCCGAGTAACACTTTAGTGTTTCATTTGTGACTAATATATTGATGATGAAGTGCTTATGTAACTGGTGAAATATTGCCAAGAGGTAAACAAGGCCAGGTGGGACTGCTGTAAGTGGCGAAGCCAGAGGAGATTGATTTAGAGCTCTGGGAATTTTGTTTGTGCAAATAAGAACAAATTAAAACTGAAACGTGCAAAGTCATGTTCACACCTTTGTTTCATTTCCTTATTCATAACTTGTGTCAGGTTGTTTTCTTAATTACTTATCAGCATAGCTGTTTGAAAAGACCACGTAATGATCACATGGGAAACTACAGCTGCTCTACTGCACCTTGTTTCTGTCAGCACATGGCTATTAATAAACACAAAAGTGTTAATGTGCCTATGTCTAGAGCCATTTAATAGCTATGAAAACACAGTCTCCAGCTTAATGCTCACATGGTTCATGGTTCAGGTGAATGTGAACACTTAATAGGACAAATTCAGAATGAAGTTCAAAGCATAAAAGGTAATCGTATAAATGCAGCAGTTTCTGTCAGTGTAAATATGGCTATGAGTCAAATAACAAATGCAAGCATTTCAGTGCGCACAGTATGTTTATTGGAATATATATAGGTCATCAGATGTTGTTATCTTACCCCTAATTAGAGCAATAAGCATATTAACAACTAACCATGAGCTTGACTAGGGATCTGTCAGTGGCACTTTTGATATATTGATAGAGTGAATGTGTTAGTTTTATTTTCAAAACATAGGGTTAACAGTTGAACCTCCTATCAAGTTATTTAATTAGTTGTTTAAGTTTCAGTAAGTATTAATGTAAGTATCTTTTATAAGTAATTGTTAAGCAAAACTGTAAACAAACAGAACTTGAATATGTCAGTTTATGGAGAGTTAACTTTTGGAGCTGAGAACGTTTTGACTGAGGCTCTGTACCATGATTGGTGAATGTAAACGTGAACGGGGAACGTGATTGGTTGCTCTAGTGAGACCTGATATCTGTAACGTTGTTCATAATCTCCTCAGGGAGCGCTATCGTCACAGAGACAGCCGCAGCTCTCCTCCTGTGGATAGATATCGGAAGCGGGGCAGGAGTCACTCAGGGAGTCGGGAACGCAAGCGTGCTCGCTGGGAGGAGGAAAGGGAACGTTCCGAGAGACGTTCGGAAGCTCCGGGATCCAGCAGAGAACGCAGCTACACCTCCGTCAGGAGCCGCGACGCGGAAGAGAGCCCCGCAGATCGCCACGACGATGAGAAGGAGGAGGAAGAGCTGCTGAAACCGGCCTGGATCCGGTGCACGCATGCCGAAAACTACTACTCTAACGATCCCATGGACCAAGTGGTAATACCAGACGCACACATACACATATTACTCCTCTGACCCTATGAGTGAAAGCTCTCCTCCACCCAGAAGCATGTCCACACACTATCTTCTACTCCTCTATCTGAACATATCCCACCTCACTCAGGCTGTGTGTGTGTGTGTGTGTGTGTGTGTGTGTGTGTGTGTGTGTGTGTGTGTGTGTGTGTGATATGCTCTTGCTCAGGGGGACTCTACAGTGGTGGGGACCAGTAAACTGAGAGATCTGTATGAGCGTTTTGAGGAGGAACTGGGGAAGAGACAGGAACGTGCCAAATCAGCCAGGCCCAAATGGGACCCACCGAAAACCAAACTAGATGAAGATCAGGGTATTGTATCCACATATCCACCACATTCCCTGTGTTATGTGTTAAAGACAGCATGCTTGAGTGGATAATATATTTCTCAGTATTATTTAGCCCAAGTACAAGAAGGATACATTTAAAATATGACAGTCTGAGTCAAGAGTTCATTAAACCTAATGTTGCTATGAAAATGTTAGTTTAGGTCAGGTCCCGTGTGAATGATTCTTTAATAAAACTAATCCTTATTCAGTTACTTGTCAATTGAAATGGACGGATTTTTTTTTTTTTTTGATGTAGACAAAAACCTAAATGCCATCAGTGGGCCTAGACCAAGTCTTCATTTAGACATGTTTGTCAGCTGTCAGTTAAATTGAGTCTTATGTCAACCACGTTTCTGTGTGTGCGTCTGTGCGTGTGCTTTAGACGAGAGCTCCAGTGAGTCAGAGTGCGAGTCTGACGGCGAGGGCAGCAGTTGTTCCAGCAGCTCGGACTCGGAGGTGTTTGACGTCATCGCGGAGATCAAGAGGAAAAAAGCTCATCCTGACCGTCTTCATGATGAACTGTGGTACAACGACCCAGGTCAGGTAAGATGTCCGTCCCTACAGAGCTTCTTTAATAGCTCGTTTCAACAGAGCCGTTCCTCTCCGGAGCATTTAGGGATTTTGCCTACAGTCCTCCTTCACATTCGGTTTGTACCCAAACATTAATCATATCTATGGACCCTACAACTCAGAACAGATGAGACACTGCTTCCAAATATAATTTTACCCAGCACAACTCATTACTCATGACTGGCCCAGCTGGGGAGAAGGAAAAAAAAAACAACATTTTGCATCTTACCTGAAGATTAGACTTTAACATACTGAGTCTCATGGTGATTGGTGAGCATGGAAATGTTTTGAAAGATTAAACATAGCTTAAAGCTTTTTCTCAAGGAGTACTTCTCTGGAAAAAAACCCCCAAAAAACCTTTTTTGCTTACCGTTTATGCTTTATTGTTTATACCGTTTATAAAATAGTGTGTCTTGCAATGCCCCAGGTAGTATGTGTGACACATGCGCGTGTGCCTTATGACTGTGTTTGCTCGACAGATGAATGATGGACCATTGTGTAAGTGCAGTGCCAAAGCCAGACGCACGGGAATTCGTCACAGCATCTACCCTGGAGAGGAGGTCCTCTTTTCAATATACTCTCATTTTACTGTTTGTCACTGTGTTGCTCTCTATGTGTTTTATATTAGTGTAGATTGGTGTAGTTATATTAGTCCTGTTGGACCAATCTCTGTATTTTACACAAGGCTATTGCAGCAGTAGTGTGCGGTTGGTCAAACAGCGCCCCCTGTAGGAGATGTGTTGCATTAAACCCACTGGAGCAAATTTGCTTATGTTAATATGGTTGTGTAGAAAATGATATACAAACCTTAACCTACAAAACTTAATCTCCGTCTTAAATACTCGGTTGTTTCCTGTTTTCCTCATCAGGAGTGCATATGTAGTCTGTGATGAAATTGTTTCTACGTAATGAGTAACAAGTCTCTATCCTTTTTGTAGTTTAATTTTTCTTACCCTTGAATATTTTTGGACCATGATCGTGTCAGACCCAATTTAAATTGGTTATAACCAGAGACATCAAAATAGGCCAAGGATTAGAAGTTATTTTTCAGTGACCTTTCAGGGAAGCCGGGGCTGATGAATGGCTCTATTCAGGGCTCACTGGAAGTGCTGTAATAGCCCTGATCCCTGTGAGCAGCCGCACATTACTAAAACTTTATCCTATAGCCACATCTCTGTCGCTCGCCTGCCCTAATGAGCAGTGTCGGACATAAGTTTGAAAAGTACAAGACTTTGGAGTCTTGTATCAGTGCGTTGCTCTTTCAGAGTTTCTGAAGTTCAGTAAACCCAATTTAGCACCATTATATTAAGTGAACTACATTATATTAGAGTGTTGTGATTTTTTTTTTTTTTTTTTTTCCCTTTTCTTCTCCTCAGCCGGTGAAGATTTGTCGACCGATGAACAACAATGCTGGGAGGCTCTTCCACTACAGAATCACGGTGTCTCCGCCTACTAACTTTCTGGCATGTTCACTTCTTTGTCTATGGTCTCTCTATTTGCATAGTTTATTTGCATCCTCTCTCCCTAATTCTCCCTCTTCACACTGTTCCATTCTGAAGATATGCTGAAGGCTGTCAATAACATAATGTCCCAGTGTTGGTCAGTGCATTTAAATGATCATGGTTGTGACGTTTAGCAGACGCGTTTGCATTCCATTCATGTTGTTTTTTTTTTAATGAACATTCTCTCTCTCTCTCAGACGGACAGACCCACGGTGATTGAGTATGATGATCATGAGTACCTGTTCGAAGGCTTCTCCCTCTTCTCACACACGCCTCTTACGAATGTAAGCACCCGACTCTTCAGTGTAATGTGACATGTCTACTCTCCATTACCTCAGGTTATGGTCAGACCAACTGAAACCGCAAACCGTAACGTAGTAGCTTAATTGAGCAATTGTAAGCAGTTTAGAAGAGTTGGATAAAGGCTTTGTAAGGCCTTTAGGTAAGATTTAAAAGCCTTGGATGCTATTTGACATCTCCTGAGAGTCGTTTGCACAAACAGCTTTACAAATACTTGTCTGCGTTCCCACGTGATACTTAGTGAGGAGCCATCAATAATGTAACATTCAACATCTCACTTCAGTTCTCGACTCTTTTAAAACCTCCCACTCTCTCTTGTCTATGGGCAGGGCAGAGGGGAGACTTATAAGAGACACAGCATTGGCTTTTGGATTGACTCCCTGCATCTGCATTACACACACACACACACATATATACATGTATATATATGTTTGCGACCCTACTTAGGATAAGTGGCTTAGACAATTAGTGAGTGACTGTGAGTAAAGTCAAGAGGTAGAGAATTTTCTGATTTCCACTCATGCCCTGCTCTCCTCCTCTGTAGCACATACACACTTAGATAAAGGGTAATAACCATAAATGAATAAGTTTGAATGCTCCATAAAGAGCACGCTAGAGGCAGATTAAAGAGAGCGGAATCAAGGTTTATCTGCTTTTTTTTCCCCCAGACTAATTGAAAAGACAGAGAGATGAGAATATAAGTTCAAGATTTAGAGATGAACTGCTTTTATGACTGCAGACAAAGCTCCAAACCTCTGTCAAATTAAACTGACCGCAGTAATGAGAGACTTTCCTTTTCTTTCTTTCTCCCAACCGACCGTCTCTCTCTCTCTCTCTCTCTCTCTCTCTCTCATCTTTACAGATCCCTTTGTGTCGGGTGATTCGTTTCAACATAGATTACACCATTCACTTTATCGAGGAAATGTCACCAGAGGTCAGTGTGGTCCCTCTCTAGTGCTCAACCCCCTTGTTCTTATCACTCTATCACCTCTTTTCTCCCTTTGTTACCCCTCTCTCTCTCTCCCTCTTTTTTCCCTCTTCCTGGTTGTAACACTGAAATAGCAGCATTAGCATGTCCAGTGGAACTAAGGCTGATCTAACAAAGTGCGTTCTCTTTGTTTGCAATCTTCAGAACTACTGCGTGAGGGGGCTGGAGCTATTCTCAGCCTATCTGTTTAAAGACATCCTAGAACTTTATGACTGGAACCTTACAGGTAAAAACAAACAAACAAACAAACAAACAAACAAAAAACCAAACTCCATCTCTACCTCGCTCGCTCACTCACTCCGCCTCGCGCGCTCATAGTCCCAGTTCAATTTGAAGTGCTTACTGTGAAAATCACAGCTACGGTATTGTCAAACTCTCTATCAGTACCATAATGTTTATACGCTGATTCACGCTCCTCTCGGTATAGAGTAGTAAAATATTGCTGTGCTTTCAGATCCGGAGTCAGAGGGGGAGTCTTCAGGCTGTCCCAAATTCCATTTCATGCCTCGTTTCGTTCGATTCCTCCCAGGTGAGACAGCGCAAACGACTACATAATGCTTATGATTACTGACCCAAGAACAGTTTTGCTTATGATGGGTACAAAGAAGTCAGAGACCAATGTTTCCGTTGTTCCGACTCTAAAACGCTGCATGCGGTCTCCTTCATACATATTCTATGCACACACACACATCTAAATTAGAGGTAGGTAGGTAATCACTGTTGTCTGGAACCTCCATATATGCAAGTTTAACTCTTCTCAAATGCTCAGATTTCAAGTATTTCCTAAGCTGACCAAGACACTAATAAGCATCTGAGTATGCTATTAATATCTTGTCATGGTAACCATCTGATAACATGTTAAATGCTACTGCTTTGAAGATTAATTACAAAACAAACAAAAAAAAACCTTAGCTGAGTAAGAGCTTGCCAAGGTCAAATGCAACTGTTTTTCAAGGGCTAATGGTTGCTACTTCTGCCATTGTACTTATTTTTCACCCACGATGTGCAGTTGTTTAGTCAAATTTACAGCACAGTCTTGTCTCCCTCTGGTGGTAAGAGTGAGGTACAACTCTGCTCCCTATGGAAGAGACTGCCTTACGAAATACAGTGCGCTGATACATCTACATTTATAAACAGAATATAAGAATGATTATTCATTGTCTTGGAAATATAAGAAAACCAGTTGGCAAAAGAACATGCATCTTCTCATCTGTTAAACAGGAATGATTCAGAGGGATCTTTGTCTAATTTATTTGTCACTGTTTAATATGCCTGCAGTGGTTGTGTGCATGTTGGTGTGAGTCTGTGCATTTTTATTTGTTTTGTTTTGTTTTTGTTGTTGTTGTTGTTGTTTTTATCTTTTGGTCAGGTGTGCAAAAGTAGATGCTGCAGTTTTTAGTGGAGTCAAAAAGATTGGAATGTTTGGGAAATCCAGGTTAAGAAGTTCTTCAATCTGATGGAAAGGGGGAAAAATAATCTCTTGGAACTTTGGAAAGTCAAAGCTTGATTACTCAATCAAAGAAGAATAATACAACCAATTTATTTTCAATTTCACATATGCTATGTATACCCAAGCATATCATAGTCTATGATTTTGCCTACAACCAAGAACAAATAGCTTTCATAAGTGAACTTGGATGAGCTGTTTGTGTGTGTGCATTCCTCTCTATGTCTGTGCATTTTTAAGTCAGTGGAGAGCATTTTGGGGGGGGGGGTCCTGGCTGTTTGTGTGTTTGTCTGACTTGGTGCTCTCTTGTAGGGGACACTCAATCAATTTTGCATGAACATCCATTAACCGGGCTCTATATTTAACCTTCAGTTCATTCCCCCTGAGATGAGCTATGCATTACGAGTGTTCCTGCATAAATAGAGATTTGAGCTCTGTGTGTTTGTATTTGTGTGTGCGTATGTGTGTGCGTCTGTGTGTGTGTGTATGTGTGTGTGTGTGTGCGCGTGCGAGCGCTTGTATGTTTGTGTGCGTGTTTATGTGCGTGTGCGTGTTTATGTGTGTGTGTATTTGTATGTTTGGGTGTTTTTGTGTGTGTGTGCTTGTGTGTTTATGTGAGTGCGTGTGTGTGTGTGTGTGTGTGTATATGGGTGTACATGCATGTGTGTATTTATGTGCGGACGCGCGTGTGTGTATGAATTCACCGCCGTCAGCCAGCTTTTATTTTCAGCTACTAGCTTGATGTCAGAAATGTGTTCAAATGATCATTCTGCTGAAGTGTTGCATTCTGAGTCTTTTCTCTGTTATATTGTATTTCCCTATCTCTATCCGCACCTATGTTATTCATCATAACTGGCTCAGGTGTGTGTGTTGGTTTATGATAAATGAGTCATTGTGTGTGTGTGTGTGTGTGTGTGTGTGTGTGTGTCAGATGGAGGTAAGGAGGTTTTGTCCATGCACCAGGTCCTGCTGTATCTCTTGCGCAGTAGTAAACCTCTGGTCCCTGAGGAGGAGATAGCTAACATGCTGCAGTGGGAGGAACTGGAGTGGCAGAAGTATGCAGAGGAATGCAAGGGCATGATTGTTACCAACCCTGGAATGGTACAGCTCACGCTCACACACACAGAATCCATAACCTGAAGATGGCTTTTTAGTTGCCCAGATTTCGTTTGTGATGACAGGATTTCTTTTTGATAATATGTTGCAAAGCATTTTGTATCCCTGTCCTCTGGTGTGTGCACATACGTGAACCTGCGCTCATGTGTGTTCTGCAGAAGCCGAGTTCTGTGCGGATAGACCAGCTGGACCGGGAACAGTTTAATCCAGACGTCATCACCTTTCCCATCATAGTGCACTTTGGCATCCGACCCGCTCAGCTAAGCTATGCTGGAGACCCTCAGTAAGAGCTCATACCTGTGTGTGTGTGTGTGTGTGTGTGTGTATGTAAGTAAGCACATGTGATATCTTTGCTTGTGTGTGGGTCCTTGAATGTGATATTTTCTGATATGTTGTCATGAATATCTCAGGTTGTTTTGATATGAATTGCCATGGGTCCACTGGCGCCATAGTGGTAGGAATGCTATTTTCCATTTATGTGTGTGTTTGTCACTGTGAGTGTCCCATTGCACCATCGCTGCATAATTATCAAATTTTGGACACAAAATTCTGTTTTGCAGCTGTCCCAGTGGTGCTTAAAGAAGCATCAGTCCCAAACAAATAAACCAGAGAAAAAAGCCCAAGTGAACTGACTTTAGGCAGAGCGCAAATCGAATTCTGTCTCTCTTTAGCACTTTAGGGAGTAAAGTGCTGTCTTTCCCAGTGTTTTCGTAAATAGCCTAAGAACATTTGAGTTTGACGATAATGACGACCATGACCATGACCATGACCACGACCACGACCACAACCACAACCACGACAACGTCGTCAACAACGGCGATGATGAAATGCACATTATTTCGGTTGGTTATTCGTCCCAGTTGGCCAGACCAGCATTGCTGATACCATTACTGGAGTGTCATGTTACGTGTGCATGAAAGACGGTTTTAATACTCTGAAGTGGACTGCTGGTGTTTTAACAGAAACCAGAGGCACCGGCGTTTGTACAGTAGGCTAATGTGGAGAGTATCCTTAATGAGGACTCTGTGAAGGAGGAGTGTGCGTAAAGAAGAGGAAGATGATTTTTCATTAGCGTCTTCATAAATAATTCAAGGGGCGGTGTACGTGAGTTAATGTAGACTCGTGTGTGTGTGTGTGTGTGTGTGCGTGTGTGTGTGTGTGTCTTCCTCTGGGCTGTGGCTGAGGAGGTGTACGTGTGTCTGCGTGTGTGTGTATTTTTGGATTGACTCTGGAGAGTCTGTGTGTCCCTCCTATGGTATCTTTTGTCTGAGAGGGAAAGATGACAAATGAATGGATGGACAGGGACTTCATTATCCACAGCAGCACAGCTAGACAGATAGAGGGAGGGAGAATTAGAGCAAGGGAGAATTAGAGAGGGAGAAATGGAAAGAGAGAGAGAGAGTGGGAAGGGAGAGAATTAAAGACATGGAATGTCCATAGGGAGATGAAAAGGCTGTGTTTAATTATAGCCATAAGGACACCGCGACAGGATGCATATATAAAAGTCTCATATGCATATACGAATGATTTGGAGAAAAAGGAAAAAGAAAAAAAAGAAAAGCGACTGACAGTGCAGTGTGGAGTGCAGAAGGTTACCTGCTTTGATTGACAGTGAAGGAAGATACTCACTTGAGGAATGTGTATGGATTCATCCCTGTACTTCAAAGTGTAGACAGTTCTAATCTCTCTTACCGTCACACACACACACACACACACACACACACAATCACAATCCAATCCTATCCATATCTTACATAGATTTAATCTCTGTCTCACTCACCAATTTCCCCCTAGTAAAAGAAAGTCCTTTCTGCTATCTTCAGTCTGTGCATACTCTCCTATCCCCCCACCCCCATTTCCCTTGCCCTGTCTCTCTGTCTCTCTGTGTCTGGTTTGCTGTGTGTCATTTCTGCAGTTCTTAGGTACTGTGGAAGCAGTGACATTAGCTGTGGATCATAAAGTACGTGGGCACTGCCCTATGGAGTGTAGAGGCCAGAAAAGCCCGCAGCCAAAAGACATTATACACAAAAAACTCTCCGAGAAGGGCCATGTACTGCAGTTAAATCGTGTTATTTAATAAAAGTGAGAGTAGATGAAGTATTGATGGTGTGGTATTGGGGCAGATGTTTTCATAAGGCATTCTGATTGCAGGTACCAGAAATTATGGAAGAGCTATGTCAAACTACGCCACCTACTGGCCAATAGCCCCAAGGTCAAGCAGATCGACAAACAGAAACTCACGCAGAGAGAGGTGAGTGGCTTGTCTCCCTCTCTCTCTCACACACACACACACCCCCCTTTAAATGAACATGGGTTTTTTTTAGATTAAATTAAATTGGTTTTCTTTCTTTTTTTTTTTTTTTTTAATATTGTGTTCATTGAATATGCAGTTTTATTGTTTAGCTCATGTGTAGTGATGGAAACTGGATTACACGTGCTGATATGCTCTCTCGTTGAGACTTTTCCCGCTGGCTTGTCTGACTGATTACATAGATAATGTTGTGCTGTCAGCGAAGAGCTATGCTCTTAATTAGTTCACCTGTTTTACTGTAATTATGCTGACCAGTTAATACTAGCATGGCCCAAATGTATGTGCTGCTGTCTCTTTCTGTCTCTTTCCCTGTCTTTCACCGTCATACACACATGCGCACACACAAAGGCACACACAGAGCCTATATTATCATCTTAAACTCTTTTCTGTCTTGCCTTAAGAAAGTATTGATATTGAGTTTGAATGTGGGCTGCGCTTAAAAGGGACTGATTCTCTTTGCGTGTGTCTTCGTTAGAGACTCTGTGTGTGTGTGTGACTGTAGCACCATTTTCTTTTTGTTGTCAGAAGTCTCTGAGGAGTGTACACATGCTCTTGGCTTGTATGCGTAAGACTTTTTTTGTGTCCTTATTTTGCGGTTTGTCAAGTAACATTTGATGCAGCGCTTTGTGCCGTGTAGCCTTTGCAGGGGGACTGCATACTTTATGTACGTTTGTGTTTGTGCGTTAGAGAGAGATGAATACTCTGCGGGTTCCTTTGAGCTCTCACCCAACGGAAGGTTCTGGATGAAGCTCAGGGCCTCTGCCCAGCTCTTTGATAAGAGCAGAGTGAAGTTCAGTAGCCCAGGCTAGCTTTCACTTTCCCCCACAGATTCCAGTCCCCCCTGCCCCCCCCCCCCCCCCCTTACTCTCCTCTGTGTGATCACTTTGATGGAAATCAAGCACTGTCAAATCATCCATGTTGGCATAAATTTGCACCAATACACTGGAGTAATACACCAAAACATATGTGAAAACACGTAAGTAAATGAAACACACAAATGTCTTCATGTTGCACGGCTCACTCCAATTTTACAGACAGACATAGCTCTCAGGTCTGTCTCGGGTGTGTGTGTGTGTGTGCGTGTGTGTGTGTGAGACAGAGAGAGAGAGAGAGGGAGTGAGGGGAGTTGAGAGAGAGACAGAGAGATTGTTCTCTTTGATGCACAGTTCAAAGTCGAATGGCATTATTTATTCATGCCTTTGTTGTTCTTATTTCCTCGGCATGTCACAATCTTGGTATTCATGGGTAATTTAGGCCCACCGACAATCCGCTTCATTTTGAGAGTGACATATCCGAGAGGGAAAGGACACGCATACAGCAGAGAGATTCTAAAGAACAGAGAGAGAGAGTGAGTGAATGAGAGAGAGAAGCATACAGACAGAGAAAGAAAGATGGACAGAAAGGTAGGCAAGACATAGAGAGGTGTAAATGGTGAAATGAGTGATTTTTCTTTACTGTAATTTGCTTTGCCTGAAGGTGACATGCCAAACTGAGCATTACTCCGGTCTGAATGGACAGGCAAATGCTAATGGGTGCAACCTCTGTCACTGACCCCTCCCTCTGTCACTGTAAACCAATCAATTGGCCTCGTTTAGGAGACAAAGGCAGCCTGTCCCCACACTAGACTCTCATAATGCCTCAATTAGTGAGGTCACGACCTGGTCTTTTACATTCTCTCTCACCCCCTCTTCCTCTTTCTCTCTCCCTCTTTCTGTGTGCCTGGTGTTTTTCGATCAGGTGTGTGGGTGTGTTTGATTGTTTAGGATAGGGGTATGGGTTGCTATCAGCAGTATAATGTAGTAATCAATAATTTATGATTGACAGGAAGCTCTACAGAAGATCAGACAGAAGAACACAATGCGTCGTGAGGTCACCGTGGAACTCAGCAGCCAAGGATTCTGGAAGACTGGCATTCGTTCTGATGTCTGTCAGGTGCATACACACACACACATACACACACACACACACACACACACACACACACACACACACACATACAGAGTTCCTGAAGAAATGTTCCAGATGCCAAACTCAGATGCCATGGTCTGGAGCCATCCGCTATAACATTTATTTTTTGTGGACATATACACACATATAAATTTGCTTTTGGATCAAATGCACACTTGAGTAATCACATCCAAAATGGGTTTTGTAACACATGACTCACACGCATTTGGAAAGTATTTATAAAAATAAATCAATGAATTGACTGCCCCCCGACCACCCCTGCCCCGACCACGACAGTGTCTACATGTGTCCTTTTGAAACGAGGAATGGATCTGTGCATGCCAAAATGAGAATTTGCTCCCCCTCTGTCTCAATTTCTCTCTCTTTCTCTGTCCTCTCTCTCTCTCTCTCTCCCCCTCTGCCCCCCCCCCAAATTTCCTTCCCTGTATTACTCTCTGTCTGCGCCGCTCATAACACACGGATTGGGTGTTCCCACTTTGATCTGTTTTTCTGTCAGAGCACCTCTTAATAAATAATGACTGCCTGATTGATTTCTGTGTCCCCAGGTCTCTCTCTCTCTCACTCTCTGTTTCTTTCTCTCTGTTTCTCTCTCTCTCTCCCTCCCTCTCTCTCTCTCTCTCTCTCTCTCCCTCCCTCTCTCTCTCTCTCTCCCTGATTTGTTTCCGCATTCACTCATATTCTGCACGGCGTAGACACAATTCTGCACTCTATGTTTAAGACTCTCCTCAGATTTCTCTCCCTCCCATTCTGTGTCTCTCTCTCTCTCTCTCTCTCTCTCTCTGTTTTCCACTTTCCGTTCTGTAGCCGTGGTTCCGAATACCGTGTATCATATCCCGCGGTTGAGACCCCCGTCTCCTCGGTAATCTTTACGCTGTGTTCTGTTTTCTGCACAGCACGCCATGATGCTGCCAGTACTCACCCACCATATCCGCTACCACCAGTGCCTGATGCACCTGGACCAACTCATCGGCTACGTCTTTAAAGACCGCTGTCTGCTGCAGGTACGAGAGAGACGCACGGGCCCCTGATCCTCTTATCAAAGGGACACCCAAAAACCTCCCACACTGTCTCAATCACAGGAAAACGTAGATATCGCTCATGATTCAGGCCCGTAGAGTTGCTCAACAGACAGCAGTCCTGATCATCAGTGTTTTGGATTTCAAAAACGGATCTCTTACTGGTTGTTTGGTGGGTGTCTGCTACGGTTTTTCTGTGATTGCGTGTAAAAAAACATTAGGGGTGAATAAATTCTATAGAAATGTTTTGGCACTCTTGAGCAGTGCTCATGTCATACCAATTAAATGGTGATGTTGGAGATTAATTGAATCTAGATTAAAATGTATGTGTGTGTGTGTGTGTGTGTGTGTGTGTGTGCGTGCATGTGCGTGCGTTTGTATTTGTGTTTTTGTTTGTATTTGCGTTACTGTTTTTCCACTGCTGTATCCCTTGATGAAGTTATGTTTCCCCTACAAGTTTTTTTTTTTTTTTTTTTTCTGGACATCCTAATCAACTTATCCATGACAGCACTACCAGCAGCACAGACTCAGACTCCTGTCCTAACCACACTCCCCCCTCCCCCCCCTCACGCCTCACTCACACTCATGTCCCACTGACTACAAAAACTTTCTTTTTTCTTTTTCCTGGAGGGTTGATCTCTGAAATTCCAGACATCCTCAGGCTGCAAGGGAGTTCCATGACTGTTGAGCAAAACTCCCATAAAGGGGCCATTTCCCTAACGTAAACTCTACAGTAGAGTTACATGAGGTCAGCTTAGGGCTCCAGTCTGGTGCACATGGCCTCAGGCTTTATTGGAAAGCTGTCATATACTGATACGTTAAGTATTATATAGACAACTGTGGTAACAGTGTATGTGTGTGTGTGTGTGTGTATAGCTTCTCATGAGCATTGTTGTGTAGATATGTACATCCATATGCGATTTGAAAGGCATAGATGATGGGCCTTTGTGGATGTCAACAAAAACACCCATCTCATGTCATAACTGCAGCACCTATGGCAGTGATTGGCTTGTAGTTGTTGTATATTTTCTGAAGACGTGCTTCTCAGAGATTAAAGGCACATGTGCCGTTAAAACTGTCTGCTCAGACTTGCCCTTCCAAAGGCTGCTTCTAATGCTTTCCTTTTTCTTGCAATGTTTTTTATGCTTTTTTTCTTTTCCCCCTCCTTAAACGGGAGCAGGGAAGATGCACTGATGGGATGGACTTGTTAAATAACGTCTGTGACAGCCTCCCCTGGTTCTTCACCACGTGAACACATTTAGATTTACGCAACTAAAGCGGCTTTGCCCTGTTTTTAAGTTTATGCGTTACCGGTCTTTTCGAAATGTCATGGTAATGTTTAAGAATTGCACTTAAGAACTGATTTAGGAACAGTGTCATTGCCCACCCCCCCTCCGACCTCTGCCACGACAAGCTGATTTGGAGCAACAAGAGGTGTGAAATCTGGATTAGAATGTGAATCTGACAATATTCATGTGTATACACACACAGAGACTCATTCTACTATGCACCAGTGGAGAGCACTGTCTCCATACTACATGCACCAAAAAGCAAAGATCCTGCTTAAAGATTTAGTGACACTCGAAGACATACAGCCTTAGCATGCATGCGCACACACACTCACACACAAACAGAGACACATACCCACACTCAGTGGTGGGGAAATCTAAAATTGAGCAATGGAATTGTATAACTGAATTATTAAAACCTTGTGGGATGTCTTGTGCTCCTGTGTGTGTGTGTGTGTGTGTGTGTGTGTGTGTGTGTGTGTTCGTGTCTGTGCGTGTGCACGTGAGGTCGTATGAGTATGTGTATATGGACCCACCTGTGTGAGACACGTGTAAGGAAATAGAATAGATCAAAGGCGTTGAAGTGAATGATTTGATTTTCTTTGATCTGTCTCAGGTGTTTTTTCCAGTTACATTCTAAATTGATAACAATGTGGATTTACCCAGCATGTAAGGAATCTATAGGATTTTTTTTCTTTTTTTCTTTTTTAAATGTATACCATCCCAGTTTCTTGTGGTTATGCGATCAATTGCAGTCTTTAAGTGATATCCCAGAATATTTAGAATCCATAAAGCAATACAGCCTTACAGCTCTTTTTTTTTTTTTTTTTTTTTTTTTTTTGCTCAATCCTTTTGAAAACATCCAGTCTGCTTTTCATTAGCTGCTGTTGCGGCCAAATTGCAGAACTCTCATTTCAGTGACTGTAAATTGTATTCACTTTTGACATATGCAGGAGCAATCCCAAAATTTTTCCCAAATGTTCTTTTTTTTTTTTTTCTCTCCCCTCTTCCCCCCTTTGGCATAATTTTGGAACTGTCAGCCCTCTCCTCTGTCGTACAGAAACGCCAAACATTGTTGACACAGGCTTTATCAGGATGTTCCTCGTGGGTCTAAACTTTCTCAATCTGTGTGATTTAGACATAGCTGGAGCTCAGGGCGATTTCACAAGCACAGCAGTCGCTAGCACAATGACTGATGCTTCCCTATGGGCTTCTCACTCCTGTGCTAACCGTATGTGAACTGACTGAACTCAGACTGGCCCCGTTTGGAAATTTAAACTGATGTAATTCGGACATGTGTCACTTATCAAACGTGACTGATGGGGGGGCCCCCCTCACCACTCGCTCACACTTCACTCATTATTACCAGGTCTCAGGGAAAAGAAATAAAAAAACAAACTCCACGCCCACCCCGCAGGGAAATAGATTTATTAGATAACGCTGAAAGATGCAATTCCTAAGTTTTCCCTGTAACAAAAAAAAAAAGAAAGGAATAAATATTAAAAACCTCTGTCATCATTTCATACTTATATCTCATTGGAGCCTGAAATTGATTTGAACTTGAGGGTTGAATTTGCGAAAGATTGAGGGGTATTATAAATCATAGCAAAACAGGAGAGAGACAGATTGTGTTTAAAACAGAAGTTGAGCTAATGTAAGATTGATAAGCAGATAAATGCTTTTTTTCCTTTTCTTTTGGTTCTTGTTTTGTTTTGCTAAGCACGACCATGCTACTGCTTTTTCTCTCTCCAGTAAATGCCTTGTTCACCTCCTGAAGTGCTGTAAAAATCAGAGCAAGCTTGGGCGTTTGAGAGCAGAAGAGAGTAAGCGTGTTGACAAAGCATTACTGGACTGTACAATCAGTCCTGGAAAAAAGGCCTTGACCTCTAATGGAGTTTCAAAATCTAGGCCTGTCTCTGGGGGGGGAACAACTGTTTCTCAGGTTTTTTTTTTGTTTTTTTTTTTGGATTCTACTCCCCTCTCTGAGTTCTCTACCTCTTTTCAACTGTTTCCTCGATACGTGTTCCTCTCTTATGTTTAAATATATATATATTTGAACGCTGTGGGATCTGTAATCTCATCCCAATTTGGTTTCGTTTTGCCGGCTCACCCCTCCCTCATCCAAGAGAACGTGCTTTAAGCCTGTTTCTTTTTATGCTCCTATGTCTCTGTTTAAATATACATCTTGTTTAGTTTTGGGGTTTTTTTCATATTCAGATACACTGTTTTATCAGTTATCTCTTTGTTTTTTTTTTTGTCCTTGTCTCATCTCTCTCTCTCTCTCTCTTTTTCTGTCTCTTTCTTTTTGTGCCTCTTTTTTTTTTTTTCATGTCTCCTCAGTTGGCCATGACTCACCCGAGTCATCACCTGAATTTTGGAATGAATCCTGACCATGCCCGCAACTCCCTGTCTAACTGTGGAATCCGTCAGCCCAAGTATGGTGATAGGAAGGTGCATCATATGTACATGAGGAAAAAAGGTGAGACAATCACTCCATTTCTACAGGCTTGTGCTTTAGTCAGAGAGCACAGCAGTCATGTGCCTTTAGTATGAACTCGAAGGCTATATTCATTGTTATACCTCAGAGATGCTATGCTTATCTGTTTTTAAATGTATATGTGTCCTTCAGTTGTTTAAGATGTTTTGTTTTATGTGTAGAGCAAGGCTTTTGATGGTGTTGAGTGCTCAGTGCCTTTTCTCTTGTTCAGGAATCAACACCTTAATCAACATCATGTCACGACTAGGACAGGATGATCCCTCCCCTTCTAGGTAATTGTTACTTTTAGATCTTTACTATCGCGCGTGTGCGTGTTTGAGCGAGCATTAGTGAGCACAAGGCTTATTAAAAGGCCTGTCTCTGTTTTGCTCTGACAGGATCAATCACAATGAGCGGCTGGAGTTTCTTGGTGATGCTGTTGTCGAGTTCCTCACCAGGTGAGTGCACCACTGTCTGACAGACGCCTCCATTAATTGAAAATAACAGCAATTTCTCTCTCTCTCTCTCTCCCCCTCCCTCCCTCTCTCTTTCTCACTCTTTGTCTGTCTGTCTCTCTCTCTCTCTCTCTCCCCCTCCCTCTCTCTCTGGCTGTCTCGGTCTTTGTTTCTCAATACTACTATGAGATTGCTATTTCATATTTCAGAATTTATCTATCTGTGTAGAAAGATAGATACACACACGCACGCACACACACGCGCGCACACACGCGCGCACACACACGCGCGCACACACACACATATATACACATAGATAGATAGATAGATAGATAGATAGATAGATAGATTCGTGTGTGTGTGTGTATTTCTTTTTTTTCCTCCATTCCCGTGTAAAGGCTGTAAATTCTCTATGACAACTGTTAATTAGCTTACTGGATGCTGACGGGGCTATTGACTCTTGGGTGAACACTGCCTGTGCCTCCCAGTGGTTGGTTTGCCACTGTGCTAATTACAACCAGCTATTATTACACCTTGTTGAAGGCAAGACTCAAAGAGTGGAGTGGAAGTGAACAGAGGGACGGCCACACGCTTTCATCTCTTTAATTTAGGCATGACTGCTTCTTTAAAACTGTGTGACAAAGTATGATTAGCATGTCTTTTCCGGTAGAACTTGCTAGAAAGAACTTTTCACTCTTTCATTCATCATACGCCTAAGCAGCTGAATCCAGGGTTGGGTATGAACCTAGCGTTGACCCCAGGATTTCAGTGCAGTCGTAGAATTTGCTAGCTGAGTAAAGCCTCAGAGAAAAAGAGAGAGAGAGAGAGGGGGAATTGGAGAAAACGAGTCAAAGAACTGGGAGCCCAGTGTCTGAAGTGTCTCCTCTGATGTAGCTCCACAGATGGTCTCAGTCCCATTCTGCTGGATGGAGCTAGCCCACACTCCAGCCCCTCCCCGAACACTGAATTATTCATGACTCTCTTGTCCAATTAACATGTCCAGCAAATCACTGGGAGCGGTTTCTGCTGTACTGACCTACTCTGTGGGACTGGCATTCTCCAAGCACTCAGGGAGGAAAAAAAGAGGAGAAAAAACTGCTCCAAATTGGCAAACTCTGACATATATCTCTTATAGTTTTTCAGCAGCGGCTTTGTTCAAATGGGACTCGAGATTGATATGTCTGTCTGAAGGGATCATGTCACTCTTCCATTGCAAAAATCCTCATTGCGCAGATGCTTATCGGTACAAGTTTCTTTTAAGAAGCTTTTAAGAGTCGAGAGAACAGTCCAAGATATAAGATATTTAATTTTTTTATTTTTTTATTTATTTCATTCTAAGAGTGCGATTGAAAACAGAATTATATTCTGAGAGAGCTACAAAAAGTTAGCCCTGGAAAGCAGCCCTTTGCCTTTGAAGTAGAGCCTGAATATAGACAGTTTGTATTGAGAAGAGAGATGGAAAATGAGAGAGAGATACATGTGTAAAAGTGGGAGGAATAAAAGTAAAGGATTTGAATTGAGACCTGCAACGGCCTTGCTTAGAAGAAATGGGTCCTGTGTCACGACTGGCAGATCCCGCCCGCCCCCCACAAGCCAAGAAGCTAAGAGCCGTTAAAGGCCACGTTAAAATGTCACCTCAGCTAACGCCGCGAAGTGTTCATTCTCCCACTCCAGTCACTCACTCCAAGGTCCTCTTTCTTGTTCACACTCCCTGTTTTCTTTTTCCTTTCTCTAATCTCCTTGCACACCCATGTCCTTCTGTTATTGTCTGGTCTTCATTGGTGGTCACACACATGCCTGCCCACACAGAGTGCGCGCGTGCACACACACACACACACACACACACACACTCAGAACAACTCATCAACCTTGAAGACTAACGTGGCATTGGCCCAAAACTTAAGGCTGTTTTCTGGAAGGATCTTTCAGAGAAACATGGTAAAACTTTTGTGAGTGTGTGTGTGTATGTGTGTGTGTGTGTGAAAGAAAGCTAAGTTGTTTAGAGTTCAAAATTCAGCAGCCCATCTAAATGATAATCAGATTTTTTTTTTCTTCTCAGTATCACCAATCATACAATAGCCTGATTGCTGTGCTAAACACTAGATTAATGAAATCCAAATGGAGATTAGTTTTTATTATGCTAATTCAGATCTCAATTAAATTGTGTTATTATTGCATTATGACTGCTAAGCTTTGACGAATAAACCCAGTATTAGGGTAAAAGAAAAAAAAAAGAGCACACTTTTGTGCTCTACTTTTGTTTAAAAGCTGAATTAATGAAGAGAATTACGGGGAGGTACAATGGGACCGGCATGTGACGGAATGTGTCGACACTGATAATAGAAAAAGAGAAAATTCACTCTGGTGATTTAGCTCCAGCTGTATGGTTGGATCTCTCTTTCAAACATATTTCACCGTCTTTGGAATAGCGTGCAAATGATTGTTCTTGAGAGAATGGTAGTTCACGTGTATTGTTTTAACTTATGCCGTTAGCACGCAGCGTCAGTTGCTTCGGAAGATTACCTAGGCTTTATGGTGTATTTGCTGTTTTCTTTCATTTCCCTTCGGCTCGTGATTATTTGGACTGGACTCAACTTGAACCCATTCGACTCTTTTAAACCTCGTGCCTCTTCTTTTTCCCACAGTGTTCATTTGTATTACCTGTTTCCCAACCTGGAGGAGGGAGGTCTGGCTACGTACCGCACCGCCATTGTTCAGAACCAGCATCTTGCCATGCTGGCCAAGGTGTGTATGCGCGCGCGTGTGTGTGTGTGTGTGTTTTTTTTTTTTTTTTATAATAAACCTTTCGTCAGCCTAATTCTACCCATTTCTGCGGCGTCTCTTCAGGGTTCCCACGTTGGCCTTAAAATTGCCAGTTGTCACAAAATGATATCTGATATATGTTGGTAGAAATTTATCCCAGACACTGTTCATGCTCCAATTTACTTGCAATTGTAAATGCCCACTGGGTCAGCACCTGTTGCACACCTGTCTGGCCAAGGAGAGGTCTCCTCTCTCTGTGGTCCTTCTCAAGATTTCTCCCATTTCCTTTTTGGGTTTTTGGGGAGTTTTTTCTTGCCCGCCATGAGGATTAAGTCAGGGGGTGCCGTCCTGTTTTGATTTGACTGTTGTGGCCTGTAAAGCCCTTTGAGACTGTAAACAGTGATATTGGGCTCTAAATAAACTTGAAACTTGAAACGGACCAGGACGGTGGCCCGTGTTACGGTTTTATGAGTCGCTGCCTCAGAGCACCAACCAGATTATGATCATCATCGCCCTCTTTACTCAAATTCAGAAGTACCCCCCGTCCCATACCACTCTGCCGCTGTTCTCGTGTCTGCACGAACACTTTGCATCGGAAGAGTCCGGTTAATCATGTTGGTTTCCAGGGTAAAGGTTAAACCGGTATACGATGAGAATGATAGTATAACGTACAAGATTATAAATACTCATTTCTCTATCTTCTTACATCTTCCCCCCTGGTGGTTTAGAAGTGCATCCCCTTTTTCTTTCATTCTTTCTTTTTCTCTCTCTCTCTCTCTCTTTCCTTGTAAGCTTTATAATTAAAACTAAAAGGTTATTGTTCTATCAGTCTTAAGAGGTGATAGATAATTCCTCTTTGGGGAAAGAGGAGTTCAGAAGAGAGCACCAAATCATTCTCTCTCTGTAAACGCCAGCTACCCTTCTCCCCTTTTCTGCGCCGTACTACACACAACTACAATAATCATCCCTGGATGTAGAGAAAGCAATTAAAACTGTAATCTTTCATGTTGCTCCCTGCTGAATACTAAGATGCAAGCGCCCAAATTTGTATGAGCTCCATCTCTCTCTGGCTTGTTTCAGTCTGCCTGCTACTGAAGACCAGTGTGATACAATAAGCACAGTTGCCAAATTGTTTACCTCTCTCTGTTTCTCTCTCTCTTCCTCTCTCTCTCTGTCTGTCTCTCTCTCTCTCCCTGCCTCCCTCCTTGCTCCCTGCCACTCTGTCTCTCTGTCTCTCTCTCTCTCTCTCTGTCTCTCTCTCTCTCTCTGCCTCCCTCTCTCTCTCTCTCTCTCTGCCCCCCCCCCCCCCTCTCTCTCTCTCTCTCTCTCTCTCTCTCTCTCTCTCTCTCCCTCTCTCTCTCTCTCTCCCTCTCCCTCTCTCTCTCTTTTTACTTTCTTTGTTTCTCACTCTCACTCTAAGCCTTCTGCACAAGAACACTTGTAATTATCTCTTGAAAAATATCATCTGAAAGCACAGACTTAATCCCCCACTTCACTGGGATGTCTTAGAAGTGAATTCAATTCCCTGTTAGTCTGGATTCATTATGATTTTTTTTGTTGTTTTTGTTTGTGTTTTTGTTTTAATTCCTTGTGTGACATGTGTCCCTGATTGATGCTACTCCCTGGATGTTTGCCGCTGTGGCAAACATTGCCTCCGCTATTTTGCTGTCTTCTTCAAATGAAAACATACGTACACTGCAGTCTCCCTTTGCTTATCTCATACACTGGCACATATGCATCAGAGTGCTTTTTTTCTAATTAAGTTAAACAGGAAAAGTCATCAGAGAGATAAAAATCAAGATTACATTCTATAAGGCATCAACAGTTAATCACAGGATGACTCTGAATAAGCAGCCTTCAAGAGAAAGTGGAATCATTGGCCAATAACTTAGGGACTGATGTAGGTTTTGACATTTGTGAAATACTATTCACTTTAAAACATAGCAACGGACCCATAAAGTCTATCCTGTCCTCACTTTGTCCTTGGTCCAGTCTGACCGCGGTCTGAAGGTCATTGGAAGGGTGTGGCGCTCTGAATGATCTCTCTCTTCCTTTCTGCTCATAGTCGCCCCCCCTGCCCCCCTCTCTCTCTTTTTTTTTTTTTTTCGTTTCTTTTGATCTGTTCATGAACAGTCATGACTGCTTGCTGTGTCGCAGCTGGACCATACTTGGGAACATCTGTCAGTCCCAGGGTGAGAGAGAGGGAGTGAGAGAGAGAGAGGGTTTTTATAATGTATTATTTCTCTACATTTCTTTTATGCTTAACAGCAGAGAGAGATGGTATGTTTTCTCTGTCCATCTGTTTTGTGATTTACATCAAAAAGACGCTAAGAAGGGAAGCAGATAATGTATTTCATTTGATTAATATGCATTATGAAGCGATAAATGTGAAATTCCCAGAGCCTAAATCATTGAGAATTGTACACAGACTTGTTTTTTATTGCCTTTTTAAATATTTTTTTTTTTTTTATGACAGGATGAAAAATCGTTTTGAATTTTCTTTCCTTTGATGTGCCTGATAAAGTGGTTGCTTTTTGCTGTATCAGAAACTGGAGCTGGACCGTTTCATGCTGTACGCGCACGGCCCTGACCTTTGCAGGGAGTCTGACCTGAGACACGCCATGGCCAACTGCTTCGAGGCACTTATAGGTCAGTGGACACACACACACACACACACGCACTATAAACGCTTGGAATACACTGACTAATACCACAAGCAGCTGTTTTTAAGTAATGTCTGACTTGCACATACTTACTCAATTATACAATGACACGCACTCCAAAATACACATTGACACGCCCATGTACAGCGTAAGACCGCACACGTTGGTCAGGTTTTCTTATTGCTGAAGAAAGTCACACGAAGAAGATTCTCTACATAGCTGTTGTGTACGTTTTCCGTATTCTGTGCTTCTGCCCCTCTAAAATTCCATGATGTGGTCCGGCTTTTGATGCTGCTTCTGGAAATCACATGTAATAGACTGAACTGTGCTTCTGTGTGTATGCTACATGTGAGCGCTGCACTCCTGCCCATCCTCTTTGTGTGTGTGCGTTTGCGTGTGTGAGCGAGCGCATGCGTGTGTTTGCGTGCATACGTGTGTGTGTGTGTGTGTGTGTGTGTGTGTGTGTGTGTCACGCATGCGTTACAGTCCTGCCTGTGGTAGAGTTTGAGGCATTCATCAGCTGTATTGATTACTGCTGCTCTGTGGTCTGACCTGCAGTTGAGAACTCTGTCCCTTGAGAGTCAGCGATAGCCCCTAAAGTCAACGTCAGGCTGACCACCCTACTCCACGCATACATGTGCGCGCGCACACACACACACCACACACACACACACGCACACACACACACACTCTATTCCCAAGTGTCAACAGCAAATCGTGACCTCCACAGTCCAAGCTGTCTCTTCAAATAAATTAGAATCACCCCCACCCTCCCTAACTATTCTAGCCCCTATCTCATCCAGCACTGAGGGAGTAAACAGGATACTAAGATCAAGATCCACATCACAACGCGACTGCAGTCCCCCCACCCCCACCCAACACACACTCGCACGCACACACACTTTCTCTCTTTAACTTTCTCTCTATCTCTCCCTCTCTAGCATACACACAAACTTTCTCTCTCTTAACTGTCTGTCTCTCTCTCTCTCTTTCACTCAGTCCCACACACCCCCCCCCCCTGTATTGTAACTTTGAGCAGTGGGATCATGCTGTCAAGCTACAGAGAAAAGATTCAGAGAGACATGGTGGAAGTGAAAGCTAAAAAGCATACCTTACATACTGAGGAAAGAGAGGGAGAAAGAGAGAGAACAAATGATAAAGAGATGAAGAGATGCGTTGTCAGCAACTTTTTCATCTTCCCCTTGTCTTTTGTTGGTTTGCGGGAGTGGATTGGTGCGTGTGTTAAAGATTACAAAGTGCTGACTTGCATTGCTTTGGCTCACAGACTCGATACCCAAAACTGGATCATTAAGGGCCGAGTTTCCACGGCAATCTGTTCAGTCTGATCACTGCTCCTCCCCCCCCCCCCCCCCCCCCCCCCCCCCCCCTCTCTCTGCACTGTAATAAAACTGGGGAACAAACAGGTTTGATGGCATTGAGGTTAAACTGAGACACACCTGTCAGTGCAGGACAGGACAAAGTTTCTTTAGATGCCAAAGTTAAAACAGACACCCTCATATAGAGATGCTTGTCTTGGTATTTTCGTTCCCTTGTTGTGACATTTGTCTCCTCTGTTTCCAAATGCCACTCTTTTCTTTTAACTTACACTCAACACTCTCTCTCTCTCTCTCTCTCTCTCTCTCTCTCTCTCTCCCACCGTTATTTCACTGTCTGCTGGTTTTCTCCTGTCACTTTTATTCAGTCTCTTGCCCTCTGTCCATCTTTTCCCCCTCTTTACTCTCCTCCACACTCACACTCTCTCATCCTGTCTTTGAGAGAGGCAGAGAGAGAGAGTGAGAATTGAGGCACATCTTTTGGATGAACAGGCGAGCTGTCTGTGTGTCAGCCCCCCCCCCCCCCCCTTTTTTTTTTTTTTTTTTTTTTTTTTTTTTTGAGAACTCCCGCTCTTTTTACACACGTGCACCAAATCTGACGTGACCCCCGCCGCCCGTCACTCAACCGCACCTGCTCGCCGCATCGAGGCTCAGGTCTGTCAAGACAGACATCATGCACAGTCTTTCAGCCAATCAGGTGTGTCTGTGCTATTCAGAGCTCTTTCTGTCATCCAACCTTACGGAGACTAGAGCCCCGTATATGCTTTAGCTTTATTATAATGTCTTTTTTTTCCCCCCAAATACACAGACACTGACCAGTAAAGGTTAAAGATGCGCTTTCCACTGTTTAAAGTGCTATGATAGGAGAGTAGTGTTTTTTTATCCCAGTGTTTACACACAAAACACATGGAGAACTAAGTGCTTTATTTGTTCTAAGAGCAGCTTTGTCCTTTTGAACTTTAGTCCCGATTTGAGAGGCTATTCTTAGTCAGGATAACCTCCCATTTTGCATGCTCAAACTCTTCTGTCTCTATGAAAAATATATGGAGTCTATATCTATTAACCCCAAGGCAGAGAGAGCGAGAGCTGCAGGAGAACAGAGGAATTGAGAGTGGGGTTTCCAGTACATGAGAATCTGCAATGCAAATGAACTCTGGCAACTCTGAATTATTCAAAGTTCTGAATGGGGATATGAAACTTTTTCTCTCTCTCTCTCTCTCTCTCTCTCCTGCTCTCCTCTCTCTCTCTATCTCTCTCCTTCTCTCTCTCTCTCTCCTTCTCTCTCTCTCTCTCTCCTCTCTCCTTCTCTCTCTCTCTCTCTCTCTCTCTCTATCTCTCTCCTTCTCTCTCTCTCTTTCTCTCTCTCTCTCTATCTCTCTCCTTCTCTCTCTCTCTCTCTCTCTCTCTCTCTCTCTCTCTCTCTCTCTCTCTCTCTCTCTCTATCTCTCTCCTTCTCTCTCTCTCTCTCTCTCTCTCTCTCTCTCTCTCCTTCTCTCTTTTTTTCTCTGTTTCTGTCCTGCTCTGATTCTCTCTCTTTTTTTAATCTTTATTCATTATCTTTGCTCAGGGTGGTTGCATCTCATGTCAACCAGTTCTGCTGGCCTTCTGATGTTCGTTTATTTCTCTCTCTCTCTTTCTTTCTCTCCTTCTCCCTCTCAGATCATCTGATCTCCACAGGTTCATTTTGGAAATGATCTGCCCCCCCTTGACCTATGTGAAGTCCACATTGACAGTATGCTCTAGCTACTGAGGTTGTGTGAGATAATCCTCTCATCCATATGCTTATTGCAAGTATTATTAAATTTACATCTCAGTACGAATGAGAGGAAATGTGGAAGAAGACAGGCAGATAGCCTGCTGGATGCTCCTGATCTCGCTGTGTGAGTGTGTGTATGTGTGTGTGTGTGTGTGGGGGGGATTAATCTGTTAGATTAGTCATCCAGCAGCCACAGGAAAACAGATTTGTCTGCTTTGTGAGACTCCCTAAGCTTTTACTTATTAAAAGAGGAAAGAGGAAAGACAGGATCTTCTTTGATTCACTGAATATATTTTTTTTCTTGGTAGCGATGCACCGTGCTTATTGTGTAAGCCTGCATCTTTTGTTAATTGACAACACAGCTCTGGCAGGAGAGGAATCACATTTATGACTCTGTCTCTCAGTTTTTTTTTCTTCCCCCCCCAACATTAAGATGCTTGAAGTTGGAATTTAATCAGTAGCTGGTCTGCTTGCATTGTGGTATTAGGTTTTTCTTTTTTTTTTTTTTTCTGTTTATTTACGAGACTGGCTTTGTTTGTTCATACTTTTCTTTCTTTTTTTTTTTTTCTTTTGGTTTCTTTGTACCTGAATTGTGAAAGAATGCTCATATTTCTTGTTGATAGATTACAGACTAATCATTCTGGATTATTCATTTGAAGGTTTTTGCTATGTCAAATACGAGAAATAATAAAAAAAAAAAGGCAGTGTAATTATTCATTGGTATGTGCACTTTCAGAAGCGCAAGGCTCGTGACTCTGGTGGCAAGGATGTCAAAACTGCCTATAAGATTGATTATAAGACATGGTGAAGTTTACCAGCTGTTACTTCAGATGTCGCTCCAACATTCTGCTAAAAGTTAGCTTACTAGATTGAAGCGAGCCATACAGTTCCAAAACTTAGTCAGCACTTAGAGTCTTGACAAAAATCTCTAAAAAAAAAAACCTGAGTTCAGGGTCTTGAATTGGATGTTCACATTGCAAACACTAATTGCAACTCTATAACATGCGGAAAAGGAGAGAGATGAACTTGCAGTTGTATGGTGGGCCTCATTCTCCTGGACTGAACCCACTGAATGAAGTGGCTCATTTACTGTATGCAAAATGCTATGCGCTAGCAACTCTGATCTGCTGAGTCAGTATGTTGAGGACAGAGTGTAGCTAGCACTGAGGTAATTGCACTTTATGGCTCATTGGTAAAAGAAGATGGAGAAGTCAAAACTGAGCCAAATCTTTGCTTCTTCAGAATAACCGATACACTGCAGTTTGTTACTGAACTGATTAATTGTGTTTGTCCCAGGTTCAGTGGAGTTTCATGTTTAAATATTGATCGAGGGAAATCATCGAGGCAACTTTCTGCTGAGTCACACCTGCTAACAGCATAGTCTCTAGTCATTTGCTTTACTCATCACTCACCATCTGTTTAGTCTTTGAGGGATTGTGCAGATGGGCTCAAGTGGGAGGCACAGTGAGCTCATGTAAAGCCAAGAACTGACAAAGTTTATTTTACCATGGGGGGGGGGGGGCTGTACCGACGGGGCTTGCACAACAGCCCCGGATCTGACAGTATCCATCCGGATGGTTCTACAACATCACCCCCCTTGATTTGGATTTCTAAACAAGAGCTCCTACACGAGTTTCAGTTTTCACAGAGATTTCCAAAGAGATTTAAGATCATTTGCACTGGCAGGCTTGGGTTTGAAGCATTTGGCTTTTTCTAAATGAGTCAAACTAAGGGCCACTGGTCCAGAGCAAACCTCTGAGAGGTCATGATAGGCAGACTGAGTGTAGCACAGCATGGGGGGAACTGTGAGTATGGCCTGAGGACACAGAGCTTTGAGAGAGCAGCCAGCCAAAGCTGATTGGACCACTTACTCATGACCGATGATTTTGTGCTGGAGTGAATGATGTCTCCTACACGAGTGCTCTTTCACACAGACGAGCTCCTATTAGCCAAGGTTTTTTTTTTTTTTCTTTTTTCCCCCCCTCTGTTTTCTGATGTAGTGGCCTGAGCAAACCAAATAATGAGGGAGGTAAAAAAAAAAAAAAAAAAACAAACTCACCAGAAGTCAGAAGCGACACCCGCAAACTAACGACTGACAAGTTTGACTTTTTTGTTGTTGTTGTTCGGTTACATGTCCTTCAAAAGGATACTATGGTCTTGTGTGAATTGCTGTTCATAGATTTGTCTGAACTCAGGCCAGGTTGTATTAGCAAAGCTGAATGTTTCACTCTGGGAACTCTACAGGGAGAATAGACTTACATGGAAGGCTCTCTGGACATGGGAACATATGTAACTACATTCATGTTGCTGTAATGTCCACAGTATTGATCAGATCTCAAACTTCAAACATCTCTTTGTTTTTTTTTCCTCCACTCCCTTGCTGTTTCTCTTTACTGCTCTAAAGATTACAGTGCAGTTTAAGCAGTCACAGCATAAAAGATTTTTTTTTTTTTTTTTTTTGTGGAGCCAGCCCACAATGTACATCTATCATGGATTCGCAATGACTCAGAGACATTTCTGTCAGATTTGCTGAGACCACAACCTTAAAAAAACAGCTCTTCTATGACTCTGGGTGTGGTTCAGGGAAGGAATGTGTTGAAATCAGGGACTTGGGATGCGAACTGTTTTGAGCTAGGTTCATTCCCGGTCAGAGTTCAGTGTGAAGGAAACATGTTTATTGCGGCGATTCCCCACACAGCTCGTGCCTTCAGAAGACTCCCCCAGTGAGGCCAAGGCTGGAGCAGTCACAGCTGTGAGGAGTATCCCACATCTATGTGTTTTTGTGTTGTCTATGCGAAGAGCAAGAATTACTTATGGTTTACTGAAGAACACTTTTGAATTTGAAGCATGTGTGTGCGTGCATGTGCGTAGGAACGTGTGTGTGTGTGTGTGTGTGTGTGTGTCTGTGTGTGCATGTGCGTGTGTGTCTGAGCCCCCATTTGAAATATATCTGTCCTAATGGTGATGAACCTGTAATATATCAGTGTGTGAGGTCATGTGTGAAAGCGTGTACTGTTTTTCAACTGCCATCATGTTGTTGCCCAGTGTAAAATGGCCCATTAGCAGAAATGAAGGAGTTGTATGCAATGCTTCGCACAGTCTCTGAGGTGCTTATTGATTTCTCCACTGAATGAACCCATAAGCACACAACAGTCTGGAGCCGCTCACAGCCCGCTAACCGACGCAAACTGTTCTCATATGGTGACTAATAAAATGAACTGGGGAGACATGGAAATAGCTCTATTGCGACATTAATAGTTCAAAAAGGAAATATATGTGGGTAAATGTTAGGATTTGATCAGTGCGCTATACAGTAGAACATGCTAGAAGGTTCCAGTTGAGGTGTGTGTATGTACGATACAGTATGTGTGAGCATGTAATATGATGGTTTTATTTGGTTTTATTCATGATCTGTTTGTTGTCGGGTCTGTGTGTATGCGCATTGTTTTTTTTGTTTTTTTTGTTTTTTTTTAAAGAAAAGTTTTGCGGGCGAATAAATCTCGTAAAGTTGTATTCCCATTGCTTTGTATCCCCTGCAGCTTCGAACAATGGGGGAGGTGTAGTTACAGAACCCCCAACCCCCCGAGAGTCAATCTCTGTACAAGGAAAAAAAAAAAACAAAACAGCTAAAAGTTCCTGAAGACTACTAATGAAGCAATTACTGCTCAGATGTAAATTTGTAGTTCCTACTTAGAGTAAGAATGATTGATTACATCGATTTTTAAGTTAGGAAACATGTTATGCTAAACATCCCCTTGTGCGAGGAAGATTGAGTTAGGTGCCTACCCACATTGTCCTGTTTTCAGGTAAATGGATTTATTCAGTAATACAGGGTTACCCCTGGAGATGATTATTATTCATTCTTTTCCCCCTCACTCAAGTCCCACTTAATTTTAGCATTATCTTTATCAGTGTGTATGTGTATACGCATACGTATGTGCGTGTCTCTCTGAATTCCTGGAGAATGCTTAAGTTTTCTCCCCACAGTCTCTCACAATACCCTTCAATAGAAATGCAATTAAAGCTCTGCATTTTATTTGTATAAAAACCCACAGTAATTATACTAACTTTTTCTACCTCTTTCTCTCACTTTCTCTCCAGGGGCAGTTTATTTGGAAGGAGGGTTAGAAGAAGCCAAACACCTCTTTGGAAGGCTACTTTTCAACAGTGAGGTAATTCACTTAAAAAAAAAAAAGTGTGTATTCTCATGTTTGTGTGTGTTTGTCTCTGTCTCTACAAATGGATTAAACCTTTCTCTCTGTTCTGTGGTACTACCATGCAGATCAGCTAAGCAAACACAGGCTTATTGAGGTAGAGGGTGTAGGAATAGAGTTTGTGTTAGCAAAGAGAAGAATCAGGTCCTGCTGTTCTAAAACGTATTCTAATATAGAGAGTGATCTGTGACAATGCCTTGGCACATCGTTAGAACTTCAGTGAGGGTTTAGGCAAAATAGATGTTGATGGATTTAGTGCATCGTGGTGGATTATAGCGCTGCTTCAGGCACTGGATTCTCAAATTTCCGAACGGAACAAAAGAGAAGTCGACCAAACAACAGCGAGACTGCTTTCTCCATGGTAACAATAGTCAGCAGGACTCCTAAATCTATAGGCAGATCTTTTTGTTACGTGCCGAAATTAGGAAAATTATCTCTATTGATGTAAAGATGCGTAGATAAACATACTCATGCACAAATTACATGACCAGTGTGTGTGCATGTGCAGGTGCGTTTGTGTGTTTGCATATATACACAGGGAATACATACGTGTATGATAAGAGTTGAGTTGAGGTCTAGTTGCAGCAGGAGCGGCACTGTTGGTAATAGATAGATGTTGCCATAGCCACCCCTGTGCCAGGGAGCAGAGTGGAGATGGATGGCTGCCACGCTGACCATCGGCTGCGGGCAGTGATGGAGTCCCATGCCAGCCCTAGTGACAGCGGGCATACATAACACACAATCAGGGGTAATTAAGGCAAAAGCAGGACAAAGGGTGACGACTACTGGCGCGCGTGTGTGTTTGTGTGTGTGTGTGTGTGTGTGTGTGTGTGTGTGTGTGTGTGTGTGTGTGTGTGTGCGTGTGCGTGCGTGCACATGCACTTGCTAAGGGATGGCACTTACACACCCACTGTTGATATGTTTTTTTTTTTTTCTTTGGAGTAATGAACAACCTTGGTAATGGTATATTTATATCTTTGGTAATACAACATGATAGTAGTTTTGTTTTTTTGTTTGTTTTTTTTGTTATAGGTTCATTCATTTGGAATACTTTATCCCCTTAAACACTGGATTAACTTAATAGTGGCCAAGTCTTAGAATCTAATCTCCTTTGGAATTTCTAAGATCATTTAACAAAATGATGGAATACAAACACGCCATTGTCTAAATGAATGACGGTGGTAAAAGGCATATGGGCACCCTGACACCCACACACACACACACACACACACACACACACACACACACACACACACACAGGGTGTAGTTCAGCCTGCCAAGAGCGTTTTTGTCACCTCATTATAACACTCTTCCAAATGGAGCACATTGACTTTTTTATGATGCTCTTATTGCTTTGACATTCACTCACCGTTTCTTCACGCTGCCTCAGATAATCAACGCGCACCACTCACATCCTTCTATCTCGCTTACATTTCTCACCGCTGCTCTCATCCACTGCTTACACACATTATGAGAAAATACGGATGTAGCGCATATTGTCCATAGTAACCCTACTGGTCTTTAATTAGATCCACGGTACATTTTGTTCAGCCTGTCTGAGGGGAGAAGGACCCAGTGGCCTCTCTCTTGTATAAAATGGATATTATATTGTGTATGGAAAGTCACAGTATGATACTGATGGCTGCTGCTCTGAACACTAAACTGCCTCCACTGAGCAGTAATGACTCTAATCAAACTAACCAAGTTTGAGGGGGGGGGGGGGGGGTGGGGGATCTGAAGAGGCAGAACGGTTTCTCTGCGCCCTCCATTTAGGCTCTATTTAACAGTTCTGTACAGTGTTCAAGCTTTTGAGGTCACTGTTTACGTTCGAAAGGGAAGACTGGTTCTCGGTGTGTCTCAGACTTTTGAACTGCCATACACGCACTGTGGATTTTTGAGAAGGAATCACGGATGCTTATTTGAGGCGGTTGAGATTTGTAAATGTCACCAAAAAACTTCAAATTTTACCACAGAGATGATTATGTTTCTCTACAGCTTGCGTGTTGAGTTGTAATCTCTGAAGTAGATTTATTTCTAATTCCGGTTTAGGATTCCATCCCCACCTAGCCTGAGGTGTGATCTTCAGATATGTAAACAAGTGCGATGTTTTATTTGTGATGCAACACTCCCTAGATCCAACAACATTCAAATTTGGCTCGAAGATAAACACACTGACAAAATGGATCCAAGTTTTCTAAGGATTTCGGTCTAGGTTTTTCATGCAGAGCTGTCTCTAGCTCTCTGCTGTTTCACCTGACTGAAGACATCAAAATAACTCCCCCAAAACCCTGTGAACTGCTGTAGTGACTAAAAGCACAGACAGGCCAAATTATAGCAGCAACAGCTCAGGAGGAGAGAACGTCACTGTCCCGATCGGTTTCGCAGCATGCGTTGAGTTGTGACAGACCTGACGGTGAATAGAATCTGATTTATTTATGATATCTGCCCTTAGTGTTTGTTTAAAACTATGCCAGCAGAGAGTGCTGTCATCACATGTATGTGTGTGTGTGTGTGTGTGTGTGTGTGTGTGTGTGTGTGTGTTTATGTTTGAGGGATAGTGAGAGAGAGAAGGTATGCATGTGTGTTGGAGTGATAGTGAGAGAGAGGAGGTGTGTGTTTGAGGGATAGCGAGAGAGGTAGGTGTGTGTGTGTGTGTGTGTATCTTTGGGGTAGAGAGAGAGTGAGAGCTGTGTGTGTGTGTGTGTGTGTTTGAGGGAGAAGTATGTGCATGTTTAAGGTATGGTGAGAGAGAGGAGGTGTGTGTTTGAGGGATAGTGAAAGAGGAGGGGTGTGTGTGTTTGAAGGATAGTGAGAGAAGAGGTGTGTGTGTGTTTGAGGGATACTGAGAGAAGAGGTGTGTGTGTGTTTGAGGGATAGTGAGAGAAGAGGTGTGTGTGTGTGTTTGAGGGATAGTGAGAGAAGAGGTGTGTGTGTGTGTGTGTTTGAGGGATAGTCAGAGAGGAGGCGTGTGTGTATGTTTGAAGGATAGTCAGAGAGAAGAGGTGTGTGTGTGTGTGTTTGTGTTGTGAGTCTGTGAACGGTGAGTGTGTTGGATCGTATGGCAGGCTTTAGTACTTCTGACTGCTTGTTGTGCAAATTGATGCTTCTCATCAATAGTGGCTGAATTCATTTCATCTGTACAACATAAATATACTTTTGTTGGATAGCTCACTGAATGACTAATAGCAGCCCACGGGTTGCTCTCTCTTCCTCTCTTTTTTCTTTCTGTCTTACTCTCTCTCTCTCTCTCTCTCTCTCTCTCCACCTCATTCTTTTTGTCTTCTGTTTCTTCACTTTTCTCTTTTTCTACCTCAGGCTTTCATGTTGAATGTGCAGTGCTTTAGCACGTAATTCTCTCACTACTCTGTTTTTTAACAGATGCGTGGTGCTATAAAGAGCTATCCAAGTCTAGAATGGCTTTTCTTTTTATTTCAGGAGAAAGTGTGTGGGTTTCTTATTTTCATTGTTCTCAGCGGAATCGGAAAACACGCGGAAACAAAGGGGTAAAAAAAAAAAAAAAAAATAAGCCAAAAAGATAAAGACAAAAAAGTCCCTTTACAATCAGTACATGCACTCCCGAGACATTCCTCTGTAGCGTTACTATTCACTCAGGCTTTGAACCGTGCATAGTGGCCAATAGCAACTGACATACTGGGTGCCCTAAAGTACAACTTTAGTTGAGCCTTCAAACATTTTTAGTGCTTCCTAGCTATGCATTTTTAAAAAAAAAAAACAAAACAAAACAAAAACGAACAAAAAATCTCATCGCAAAAAAAAGTAATAGCAAAGTTGCCTTTTGTTTCATGTCAATAAACAAGTTTTTTTGTTTTGTTTTTTTTGTTTTTGTCTTTCTTTTTTGTGACTTTAGATGTTTAGCTGGATGCTTGGAATTGCTCTGCACCCACTCTGACATTGCTGTTGTTGTTAAGTAGCGTCTTAGTGGAATCTTAATCACAGAGAGTCGGAGGGGGACCGGCCTTGGAGGTGACTGTAATTGAAACATTAGTGTTGGGAAAGTGTGTGTGGTGTGTGCGTATGGACGACACTTGGGCTCGCTCTGTGTTAAAGTTTTATCAAACTGTTGCTTGTCTAACAAGGGGAAAAAAAAAACAAAAAAAAAAACAAAAAAAAGCTCTGTTTTAATTATTTTATAATGGCAGGAAAAAAACCAACACGAAACTGAAGACCCTCTCTGTTTTTCTTTTTAATTCATGTATTAAAAATGCATTTGGATTATATTTTTTTAAGGTGTTTTCAACATTAGTCTTAATTGGCGTATGGATCTGCAGTAGCCGGGGGGTGCTTTACGTTCGTATACCTCGAAAATTTTTATTAATTCATTTGTTTGTTTGGTTTTATTTGGTTTGGTTTACTTTCTGCAGAAAATGAAAATCTATCAAACTCTGCCATTGAAGTTTGACATAGGGCTCAAGGCAATAAACAGTATCTAGCATGTAAGTAGACATCAGAGAAGGTTTTGTAACACTTTGAAACCACATGCTTCTTTCTCTCTCTCTCTCTCTCTCTCTCCCTCTCTCTCTCTCTCTCTCTCTCTCTCTCTCTCTCCCTCTCTCTCTCTCTCTCTCTCTCTCTCTCTCTGAGCTGTATATTGTGTGTCCTTGTGTTGATTTGCAACACAGCTCTTCTTTCAGTTGTTGGTAGAATGTGACCTTAGCTTTGAGATGGTATCTCTCTCTATGTGCAGCCTATGCATCTAACATAGTATACACTCCCAAGACTGACACTGTTTTTGATAATGAGACGTTGCGTCAGAGTTCAAAAGATTATTCCAGTTTTGTACGTGAACGAACAGCACAGTGGAAATTCAGGGCAGTCAAAATCTGAAGTTATTTTATTTATTTATTTGTTTATTTATTTTTTAGGCATCGAGTGTGGGTTGACGCTCTTCGGTGGCTTGATTGAAACAAATCTTTAATCGCAAACAGAATTCCGATTGCGTGTCCGTAGCTCTGTTCCCGGCCTGTTGTTTTTGTTTGGTAATTCTTTTCTGGGGATGTTTTAAGGATAATTAAATGGATCCCAACCTGTACTCTTAGCTTGACCTTGACCCTAACCAGGTTTCAACTGCAAGTGTCTCTCCCTACTGATGAGTCACTGATGGTTCTCCAGTTAATCCATTAGTGAAATGCTGAACCTCTGAGGACCTCTGTAAAGCCCCTGCATTGTGTGGGATATTCATGGCCAAAGTTCTGACTCACTCTGTCCTTTAGTTTTCTTCTGATTCTCCTGGATCCCATGATAGCCACTGTTTTACCCATCCCATCCCATGATTTTCTTCTGTACACTTACCGTTCTGTTTTTTTTTTTTTCCCTTTTCTTCACAGGAACTGCGGGAGGTCTGGCTCAACTATCCTCCTCATCCATTACAGGTGGGTGCAGCTTTTGTAGGATGATATTTGTTGCTCTTAAACAGCTGTAACCTTAAAATAGCGTTACAGCGCGGCTTGTTCGTTAAGCTACTCCGTGTTTTCCCCGTGCCGGCTCTGTATTTTTAGTTACGTGCGGTTTTGTGGAGAGAATCAGTCAGTGCAGTTTGCGCATTGTATCCATACCCAACTGAATGATTCAGTGATTAAACAGTGAGGTGACTATTGCAGCTTCGGCGTTTGGAACGCTTTGTACAAACAAGGAGTGGTGCACTCGACTTTCTGTTTGCCTGATGCTAATATCCACTGTTGAATTAGTCTCCCTCTGTCTCTCTCTCTCACGTTCTGTCTCTTGTTCTCTTTCTCAAGACTGAAACGAGGGAATTAATATTTGTTTGAAAGCAGGATTAGCATTTGTGAAGTCATAGTTCAAAAATTTAGTAAGAAGAATACAGACGCCCATTGTCTAGGGTTTTTGTTACCTCCTTTAGAAAAACTGTGAGGGAGAGAGAGGGAGAGGCAGTGCATCTGTGGTGTGTGTGTGTGTGTGTGTGTGTGTGTGTGTGTAGAAATTGAAGTATTTGTCTCTGTGGACTTGAACTCTGTTTAATACTGGCTAAAGCTAAGAAAGATGTTTTTAAAGATCAGGGAGCCTGTGAGCTTAAAGTTCTCAATCCCAGGAGGCTGAACTGATCCCCAAACACTTTGTGTGTGTGTGTGTGTGTGTGTGTGTGTGTGTGTGTGTGTGTGTGTGTGTGTGTGTGCGTGCGCGCGCGCGCGCGTGCATGTGTTGGGTATGCCATGCCTTCACCACAGTTTATATGTTGGCATATATGAGAGAAGTGGATAAACTGACTGTTCTGGGCCCAGTGCCAGTCTAAAGGCTGAGCTTGTAGCTTAAAAGGACAGAGAGAGAGACTCGGACTCATCATTTAACCTCAGGGCTTGTGTTATGGAGCAACATTGACATTATACTTCCACACTGGGCCCTGGAGCACATAGGAGTGGCTGGGTATAACCAACCGGTCTGTCTGTGTGGGACTCTGGATTGGAGCTACTGATGACTCTGACATCCCCATAGCAACGTGTACAACATTCCAATTAGGGACACAATTTCTGTATTTTATGCTTGATTCTTTTGTCAGTTGTGGAGTGATAAATTTAGCTTTTTTTCTCGTAAAGCTAGATTAATCATCAACATTCTTAAAAGACCTTCAGAGTCCCAAAAGCTTTTATGCATTTGCATGTCTCAAGGTCAAAGGCTTGTTTATTTCTGGGCAATGCAAAATTTAAGCTTTGGAATTAAGGGGGTTGTCCATTTTCAGGATAAGAAATAATTGCTAAATGGAGCATCAGTTTCACTGGAAATAAAATTCTGAATTAACATTTTTGGCATTAAGTGTGGATTTGACCTTCCCAGGCAGCTGGACTGATCCATACTTGCAAAGGCACCTCTGTCCTTGAAAGACAGAAAAAAAATACTCAGGAAAAGAACCTTTAAAGTGCTTAAAAAAAAAAAAAAGAAAAACACTTGAGCTTGGTGGTCTCATCTAACTTGTCTTGTTTGATTCTAGAGCAGTATTACCGGCTTCATGCTCCGTGAACTGAACAGGGCTGCCTAACATTCAGCATGCCCATGTTCATTTTTTCCTATTGTCTTCCACTGCTCTGCTCTGCTCTGCTGTGTTGCCTCAGCTCTCCAGCATCATCATTTGTAACACGCTAACGTTACAATGACGATCCTCATAAAACCCAGACTCAGTTTGATGCCAATGAAGGAAACTGAATCCATTTTGTGCTGTGAGGATTGGATTTTGAGGCATCGGTTGCCGTGGTGGATACGAAGAACTCTTTTCGCTGTCTTTTTTTTTTTTTTTTTATGAGAATACAGACACACAATCCCCAGAAATGGTTGAATACATAATTGCGTATGTCAGGAAAAAGGGTCTGTGTCTAGTTTGCCGAGGCTAACCTGGCGTCCTGAGTTGAGGAATGTGGAAATGTCGTGACAGCGAGATGCCTGGCATTTACAACAGTGTCATTAATTAAGGACTACTCGTCAGGGAGGCAACAGTTGAGATTTTTTTTTTTTTAATTTTATTTTTTATGGGCAAAGACAGAGTAGGAACTCTGACATTAGCAAACTCAGCCCAATTAAAATGTTCAACTTCTTTTTTGGTGGTTGGGGGGTGGGATGTATCTCATTTGTAAGACATTATGAAACACTGAAAGGGGTTTAGCTGTAAATTCTACTAAAACCATAAAAACAAAACAAAACAAAAAATACTTCTTTACCCTTTTCGCAAAAACAAAATAAGAGAGAATTTGACATTTTTGTAATTGGTTATATTCTCACACTCTCAGAGATAATACTCAGGTAGTTATTTATAAGAACCAAAAATTGGTCAAATGAGGGTTATGAATATTCAAAAGCAAGAAAAGTCTGGAAATTCAGACTGCATTCTACAGCGAGTCCTAAACTAACTCTTAACTGGACTTATATTCATGACTTGCTACATAAACATGTAGTTTTTAAATCAAATAGATGAACCAACATCCTATACCTTGGTCAGCTAATCTCTGTTTTATTTTGTGTGTGTCTCTCTGTATGTCTCTCTCACTCGGTGTGAATGTAAACTGTGAGTTTGTGTGGCATTTTGCTCCAGTCACACTCTCTCTCTCTCTCTCTCTCTCTCTGTCTGTGTAAAAATGATTGCCGACTCCATACTTGTGTTTCTGTAGGTCCAGGAGCCAATGACAGACAGACAGCTGATTGAGTCATCTCCAGTCCTGCAGAAGCTGACCAGCTTTGAGAAGGCCACAGGAGTTCTCTTCACACACGTGCGGCTGCTCGCACGAGCCTTCACACTCCGTACCGTGGGATTCAACCATCTCACCCTGTGAGTGACTCTGAGTGTGTGTGTGTGTGTGTGTGTGTGTCTGTCTGTTTGTCTGTCTCGTTGTTTATTTCTTTGATCAGCTCTCTGACACATTTGACAGCGAAAATCAATGTGTCTTGATTAATGTAGTTCCAGGACTGATTGATTTCTGTGATTGATGATTTGAGCAAATCATATCAGTCTTGATTCTATTTGCTTAAGACCTTCAGATTGTGGTCAGGATGGATTAAGACAATTGGAGTTTTAAGATGCTCAGTCTTTAACGGGAATTTCAAACTCAAACTGCCCAGGGACTAGTTACAGCCCTTCCTATCTTCCTGGAGGCTAGCCCTCTCCCCCTTCCTGCCCCATCGACATCCCATATTACTCCAAAAAATGTTTTAGTAAAATGAATAAAAAATTCAGAAGGATACATCTCACAAAGTTGATAACAGATCCGTTTTTTCTTTGTGTGTACCTCAAAGCACTTAATGTTTTAGCTTTACCAGGAAATTGATCAGAAATGTAACATGACAGGTCATTGACAGTCGGCGATTTGTAGGTGGTGAGGGGGGATGCCATCACTCTTGTTAGCAAAATGACCAAAAGGCATCCCCCTTGTTAACCTGCCATCCCCCTACACACTTTATGGAGTAGTGTCAGTGACCATTGGGCCACCTCCCCTGTTGGCCATTGGTCCATCCTCACTGTTGAAAAGTAACAAATTGCCTACTGGCTATAGAATTTGCGGACAAAAGGATATGCCTAAACGAAACCAACCTGGCTGACAGATTGAAACAATCAAATGAATCGTGCAGTTGTGTTTTTTTTTTTTTCCCTATTAATACCTCCTCTGAAAAGGACTTGCCAGTTTTGACAGCGTTTTTTTTTTTTTTTCTCCCCCCACATCCCACCAGACCTTTCTGAAGAGCTTCATCTGATTCCTTTCTTACTCTCTGGCATAAGTTTTGCTGTACAGACAAATCTTTCGGTAGCTGCAAGGCCGTTTCATCCTTAGCATACAGGTCGGCATGCTTCATACTACAATAAGGCTCGGTATTGTGTTTCTTCAGAACTGTAGTTATGTCCTTGCAGATGAAGAATATTGTGTTTCCATTGTACTCAACAAAAAATACTCAACAGACCGTCTCTTTTGAAAACAAGTGTCCTTCATATCAGGTTGTCTTTTAGCTTTTGAGAGCGCTATTTTAACATCAAAAGAAAACACAGCTCCTTCAAATAAATGCAAAGTGGCTAATTTATGTATTTTCTCCAACTATATCCATACGTGTTAATTACATCTCATTCACTGAAAATTGCCCGCTCACTGGTTGTTTACAATATAACCTAAGCAGTTAAATGTTGTAAATTTGTTGTATCCATGTAGTTCCGTTTTCATTTCCTGTGATTGCGTATGAACTTGGAGCATTACGAATTTGAGATGTCAGTGGAACGTGGTCATTCGGGAGAGTTATGAACGTTATTGACTAACAATTGCGGATCCATTATTGAACCAGAGCCTGGTAGTGTGTGAAAATCCCTGTCCCAACAAATGACCTAAACCTTCTGTGTTGCACGCTAGTATTAAGTGTACCTTAACACAACATTTCTGTCGTTATTTTATCCTTAAGAAGTTTCTTTCACTGGTTTTTTTGTTTGTTTGTTTTTTTTTTCAAGAGTTCTGTGTCCTGATTGTACAGAGTGACGTGCAGACATTCTCTAGTCCTCGCATTAAACAACAGGGCTTTAAATTAACGCTAAATCAAAGCACTTTGTACGGTTTTGGGTAAACAGCTGGACATTCTCTAGTTTTCCACAGTTGCAGTCTTAACATAAAGTGCTAAATGCAGTTTCTCTCCTGCCATAATTTTTGGTAACATAGTCTTTGATTAATATGATTTGCTCTGGTACGCCCAAAGTATGCTAAATCCCGCAGAGGTTGTCTGTTAGCATTTCTGTTGGAAAGATTTTAACAGTTGCTTATTTGTGAGTTAAGTCTCTAGTTTGTTGTTAGTAAATGTGGTGTTTGTGATTATTCATTACCTTGGGATGCATGGGCCAGCAATGCTCCATTGTTTGGGCCAGTGTTTGCTTTTATAGTTTTTTTGAAGGCTGCTTTCAATACTCATGTGTAGGTGGAAGCTTGTATGCAAAAGATCCAAACATCCATGTCTAGCATTGCTGCCAAGCAAAACCTTGTTCATTGGCATTTAACACCAACTTGTTTATGACTGCTTCTTGTGGTTCTTCTTAGACACAAATCTAGACAAAGACAGAGTTCTGCTTTTCTCCTCTCCTCTCCTCCCCTTCCATCCACTTCTTGTTCCTCTTCTTCTTTTCTTTTTCCATGGACAGCACCACAGAGCTGTCTTTGGCCTACCTAATCAATGATCCCAAACCACAGAGCGTGCCGTGTATTCCAGAATTCCCACCGGAATACCAGTGGAAATTTCTGTGCCCTGTAAAGTGGAACTCCCATAGTGGTCGGGGGAAGTGGAAAGAGCAAAGAAAAAGAGAGTGAAAGACGGAGTAATAGCTCGACAAAATGGAGTCAGACATCCTTCCAGAACCTTCCTCGGATAGGCCTTCCAGATGCTGTAAAATGTATTTTAGATCAAAGTGTGCCGTTAATAAAGGTGAAGAAAGAGCCGTTCTACTCCTCTCCTCCGTTTCAACTTCTCCACACCGCTGTATATTAGTGAAAGAGGACAGCTTAATGCGCTTTCACCACTAAAGTACTTTCCTTTTGACCTGCTGTGGACAGACGCACACACACACACACGCGCACACTCACTCACTTATGCTCACAGTCAGAGTTAATCATTTAGATTCTCAAAAGCATTCTCCCCAATACCAAAAATGTGCTAAAACTGTTATTTTCTCTGGTGCCTATTCACACTGTCAGTCCATTTACAGTCCACTTCTTCTTACCTCAGCTCACAGGTGGTATAAATATATACCTTTCTCTCGCTCTCTTTCTCTCTCTCTCTCTCTCTCTCTCTCTCCTCTGATAAATGCTTCTCATTAAAGCCTCTCTGATTATTTCAATGTTATCTTTTTTTTTTTTTCCGCTGGTTTTCCATGATGTTGCGGTGCCACTAATAAAGTAAATTCCAGGAAAAGGATTGCACGCTGCAATACGCCTGCGACATGACATGAAAGCCAAGGGACAATAAAATGCAACTATAAACTTTTTTTTTCCACAATCCTCTCTGGTTTTCCTCCCTCTCAGAACTGTCACCAGTCGCCTAAATGTCAGCGCGACGCGCGTCAGCGTGTGCTCGCCATGTGTGCTGGTGGTTTTGAGTGTGTATGTGTTTTGTGTGTATTCGCTCTGTGTGTTTGCGTGTGCACAAGCACAACCTCCTCCCAGGACTTTGGCAGAATACCAGCTTATATCTACAACACTAATCTATAATTCTGTTTAATTAAAGAGCCTTGATGTGCCTCTCCTCCATTCCCTCACCTCTTCCTGTGTGTGTGTGTGTGTTTGTGTGTGTGTGTGTTTTTCTTTTTTGGGTGGAGGGGGTGGAAGTGGGGAATTATTAATAGTGTATGCGTGTATTAGAGAGAGTGTTGCCATATTAATCCAGAGTATGCAGTATTCTCTTATTTTCCTTTATGTATGGGGAATTTTTCAACTATACTTACATCATTTATACATTTAGCATGAAGTTTTTAGGTATTTGCCCCAGTTTTTGGTTTTGTGTGCGAAGGTTGGGATGAGTATTACCATTTAGGGCTGTATATGAGAATTCTCTCCCTTCACATTCAGCAGTGTCAAAAGTGTTTTCCTATCAATCACACCAATTTACCTCATCCGGTAGCACATGCTTACATAGTCAAATAGTGCCAACACACCATTACTGCCCTCAGAGAAAGTCAATTTATTCCCCCATGACTATTAGGGGAAATTGTGAAATCAATAGAGAAAGTTATTTAAAATGTCAGATTTCTCCTAGTTTTGTCAAAGCTCTGTTAATATTACTCACAGTTGGCCTGTCCCGCTCCTGTAAGAACCCAGTTCCCCACATGAGAATATGCTCCATTTTAGACTCCATCTTCTCCTGAGGAAAAGGAAGAAGGAAAAAAAAAAAGAATATGCCACTGAGTTATCTGAACTTCACTCCGAACTCTTTCCGTATCTCACCTCATCACTCACTCACTCTCTCTCTTTTTATTCGTCTGTCGTACCCTTTTTTCCCCTCCGCAGGGGGCATAACCAGAGGATGGAATTCCTGGGGGACTCCATCATGCAGCTGGTAGCCACCGAGTATCTCTTCATCCACTTCCCAGACCACCATGAGGGACATCTGACGGTGAGTGGGGAGAGAGAGAAAAAGAAAAAGGGAAGGATAGAATGAGGCAGAGAGGACGTGGAGATGGTATTGCTGTATCCCACCGTCCCTTCCATTTCCTTCTGAGTTTTTTTTTTTTTTTTTTTCTTTCACCCGCTCTCCTGCCCTTTTCATTTCTGTCTTTCCCCTCGTTCTGTCACTCCTCTGCGTGTGAGGAAAGTGTTCTCCGGGGAAAGAAGAAGACGGGACGTGAGACCTTACTGTTGTTTTACTCTTGGTTTTTCATGACAGGTTCTTGCGTCAAGTTCTGTTGTACCTCAGTGAATTTGTCAGCCAAGTTTGAGATTTGTTTGTGGTTTTTATGTTGGTTGGGCGGGCGCACGTATGTTCCGTTCATGGCTCGTGCTGAGTGACTTACCTGTCAGATAAAGTAATCCTAGAAGAGCCCTTTCTCCTTTAAACTTTGTATAGTAGACATAAACAGTTTAACACTCTCAGACCAGAGCTGCCTGTACGCTAGCCGCTTTGTCCTAAACTTAAAATAGACAGCCTAAATGTTTGTCCAGGCCCGTTACTTTCTGGCAAATCTCTTCCCAGTGCTCCCATCTTTCCGAAAGACGCTATTAGACTGTGTCTGATAGTTGTGATAGAGTAGCTAGGAACTACTGCTCTCCAAAAAGCCCATCATTGTGTGGCCTGTCTCTGGACCATTCTGCAATACTGTTAGCGACTAACTGAAGCTAAGTAAAAGCCATTCGGAATTAGATATTTATTACTGGAGACTTGTGAACTGTGCTCAGCATGCTTAGGAGATGGAGCAGATGTGACATCAGAAGTTTAAAAGCCCTGTGCTGACCCACCGGGAAATCACAC